>NW_009944302.1:37058-47577 GCF_000696875.1 Nestor notabilis | reverse complement strand
GTGCTGTCAAGGGCAGAGCAGCTTTAGGAATCAAGCAATAGCTGGTTTCAAGGACTCCTGTTAGTCTGTGGCACAGGGAGACGATGTCTGGATTCCCTGAGCTAGACGATAGCATATGCTGGTTCTGCTTGCATTGGAATAACGTTTAGTGCTCCAAAGAGCAGAATTCCTGAATGTTTAACTCTAGAAATACATACTCGGGTGGCTGCCCATTTTCTGTCCTCCTTTCCATAGCTGTTCTCTGCCTGAGGATGTTGCCAGCAAAATGTTATCCATAGCTATAGAGAGTCTTGTGTGTTGCGTACCATGAACTGTGAAGGAGGAATGTCTCCTGTGAGACAGACTTCATCTGTGGTATGAGCAGGGCTGGAGCAGCTCTGCTCTGGAGAGAGGGTGAGAGCCTGGATGGGGCTTGGAGCAACCTGCTCTAGTGGAAGGTGTCCCTGCCCATGGCAGGGGTTGGAACTTGAGGAGCTTTAAGGTCCCTTCAACCCAAACCACTCTGGGATTCTAATCTTGTGCTGGGGGGCAGCTCTGGGCTCCTTCCTTCCCCTTTTGCAGGAGGAGCTCAGTGCAGAGCAACACTCAAAAGCAGGTGATTGTGTATTTAAAACTAAAATACTGGGATGTAAAACTTGGATTTATGAATGATCAATTACTGAGGGTCTCTGGGTAGATTCTTGCTTGGTGCTGCACTTGTTTTTAATGGGACATCTGAATGATGCAGCTTATGTAGTGTGTGCTTCAAAAGGTGAATTAATCCCCATAGGCATTAACTGCCATCATATATAGAGTGAATATTAAGCTATCCTTGCATGACATTAATAAAGCTTAAATATTGGGCTTTAAAACTTGATAGCTTCAAATTTTCTGTGTAAGAAGCAAGTGGACCATTAAAGAGGTTGAAATCACAAGAACCCCAACCAAACCAGCACCCAGTTAATAAATAAACATGCAGTTAAAATGAAAGGCAGAGTAAATATTTAACGGAGCAAATTTCTCTTCTTTTGGCTTTATTCTATGAATCTAGCTTGGAAATCGTTGATTAGGCTGGAAGTGACTTGGCATTCAGTATGTATTACATGTCTCCATAATAAACTTTGTGCTTCACCAAACTGCTTCACAGCATAACATTACAAGGAAGGCACCTAAAGCTGATCCAGTCCCAACCTCTGCCACAGGCAGGGCCACCTTCCACTAGAGCAGGTTGCTCCAAGCCCCTGTGTCCAACCTGGCCTTGAACACTGCCAGGGATGGGGCAGCCACAGCTTCTCTGGGCACCCTGTGCCAGCACCTCAGCACCTTCCCAGGGAAGAGCTTCTTCCCAAGAGCTCATCTCAGTCTCCCCTCTGGCAGGTTCAAGCCATTCCCCTTGTCCTGTCCCTCCATCCCTTGTCCAAAGCCCCTCTCCAGGTTTCCTGGAGCCCCTTTGGGCCCTGGAGCTGCTCTAAAGTCTCCCCAGAGCAGAGCAGAGGGGCAGGATCCCCTCCCTGAGCTGCTGCTCACGCCTTTGGCTTGGGCAGAATTCCTGAGTCTCCCTGTACTTTTGTTTCCCTTATCTTAGAATTTACCCAGTTCTTGGTCTTTTTTACCCTGTCATAGGTTTATCCTTCTTCTTCTTGCTGTGTGATCATTTGGGTGTAACCACATTGACCACAGTGTGTAGCAATTAGCATGTGCAGTTCCGTTATTCGTCCTCCTGCTCTTGCCCGTTGTTGCAGGTGTTTGCATACATATGTTGTTCATACCATGTTAGTATTTTTGCTACAGGTCTTTACAAGATTCTAGCACTCTCTTTGCTCAAGGAGAATCTCCTACCTTGGTCTGCTCTAGAGAGAAGATGACCACTTCTGGCTTCCATACCAGCTTGTCATTGAGAAATAGGCAGGGTTCTGCTGCTCCAGAACTCAGTTGTTTTATCGCATCTTTAAGCAGACCATTTCTCTCCTCCATAGAAAATCGTGGAAGATTGAGCTCCAGACATGAGGGATGCCAGATGTTCTCAGTAAGAGAAAACTGGAAGTCCTCCTGAAGTGACATTGTGCAACTTCCCAGATGTTTGGTGTTACACCAGATGGGGAAAACTGAAATTGCCTGCAGGTCCTCCTCTTGTGACATGAATTGTGTCTCTGTTGTTTTTAGAAACCTCTGAAACAGTGAAAACAACTCTGGTTGCGTTATGTGGTTAATTTGGAACTCCTCTGCAGCCAACAAGTGGCATCATCTGTAGAACACAGGCCTGTATTGTAAAGTGTATTTTTATAGCTGTGCTAAAGAGGTAACTTCTTCCCTGTTCCTTTTATTGTACTGTCTCCACAGAGTAATCAAACTGCTGTATTTTATTTCCCTTAATTTTAATAGACACTAGTGAGGAGCTGACTCCTGTTCACTCTTGTCTCCAGGTTAGTGAATGTGGTGGAACCCTCCTGGTTTTTATATGACAGCTTTGCAGTGTGTCTAATTCTGTACACACCTTAACAGCTGTGAGAGCTTTTAAACTCAGTGGTTGTGGGATGGAACCAGAGGAGTGACCCATGTTCTGCGCTTCATTTCTCCATGGCAATGATGGAGCAATGAGAACAGGGGTTTTGCATTGTGCTCTTTCATAAATTTCCCATTTTGGGAGGAAAAGTGATGCTAATCACTGACAAACCCCTCAAGAGTTAACAAAGCTGTTTATCAACATGTGTGTTTGTCACAGTTATAAGGCTTGGTGTGTGTATCAAGGGAGATCTTACCCATGCAGTCATAATCAGACATATTCCAAGGAAGGGGATCCTGCCCCTCTGCTGTGCTCTGGGGAGACCCCCCCTGCAGCCCTGACCCAGCTCTGGGGAACAGCACAAGAGGGACATGGAGCTGCTGGAGCGAGGCCAGAGGAGGCCCCGGAGCTGCTGCGAGGGCTGGAGCAGCTCTGCTCTGGAGCCAGGCTGAGAGAGCTGGGCTGGGGCAGCTGGAGAAGAGAAGGCTCCTCAAGGGGACACCTTAGAGCAGCTCCAGGGCCTAAAGGGGCTCCAGGAGACCTGGAGAGGGGCTTTGGACAAGGGATGGAGGGACAGGCCAAGGGGAATGGCTTGAACCTGCCAGAGGGGAGACTGAGATGAGCTCTGAGGCAGAAGCTCTTCCCTGGGAGGGTGCTGAGGCGCTGGCACAGGGTGCCCAGAGAAGCTGTGGCTGGCCCCTCCCCGGCAGGGTTCAAGGCCCGGGTGGGAACAGGGGGGCTCTAGTGGAAGGTGTCCCTGCCCGGGGCAGGGGTTGGAGCTGGAGGATCTTTAAGGTCCCCTCCAGCACAAACCAGGCTGGGATCCTGTGATTACTGTTCTACTTTGTTAGCTGTGCTGGTGCTTATTAGGCTTTACTGAGGGAAAGAATCCCGAGTTTAAGTCATGATAGTTGTGGTTTGTCTCCAGTTTTTTACTCATTTGAGTGAACCTTTCATGTAACAAATACCCAGGGCAGCCTTGTCCAGCTCATATTTAGGCTGTGCCTTCTGCTCTGGTTTGCTACAGGCTGTTAATGCTCATTCTCAATACATGGCTTAGTTTATTACTGATAAATAGAGATACCAAATTCCACATAAAACTTACTGCATCTCCCTCATGCAACAAAAAATGTAGTACTAAATAAATGAGGGTTCTAATACATCTGAAGAAAGCAAATAAGCTAACATTGACTTAAACCAAAAGACTGAGACTAGAAAATACCTTTTTCTGCCTCTTTCTTTTCCCTTTAGCTACTGCCAAATTTCATATACCAGTGACAATTCCTTGCTTCTCTCTCTGGTCTTAAAATGCCTGGAGACAGCACAAAATACATGTGTATGGAGCTGAATGCTGAGATCAGTGGCACAGCAAGGCTTTTATCCATCATCCTTCAATATCTTGCTGTCATCAGAGACACTGAGTTAGATATTTTCTCATAGCGTGCCATTCGGATCTGGGTGGAATGACTGCATGAAAGGTAGGTCCTTTGGGAGAATTGTTCCTCTGCTTGTTAGAGGCAATTTCATGTCCATTTTCTGTCCCTAGGGAATGCACATGGGAGGTTGAACACAGGCTTCACATTACTCCTGAGTGCAGCACGTGACTGCGTTGGGTAGCACAGGCAGGTTTTCAGGAGCTGAGGTGAGCTGAAGCAAGAGTTGGGGTGTGCTGCTTGAAAGTGAGGAGTGAGGATCATAGTGAGGATGTTCTGGCAGGTGTTGCACAGAAGGACACCAGGAGGAGCAGCCTTTCGTGTTCAGGACAGCCAGACAGGCTCTTCTCTGACCTTTGTAAGGGAAGTTGTTGGTTTTTTCATACAATTCAATTGTGCTCTTTATATTTCAGGCTATACCTTGTAAGACTGAGGAGGTTCTCTCTAATGTTTCCTGTTGGCTGAGAGTTGTCTGTTCCCTCCCTGTTGCAGAGTTGGTCTGTGAACAAGCACTGCCTGGGGTCCATGTCCCACCACTGCAGCCTGAAGTCAAGAGAGGGGCTCAAAAGCTAGTTGTAAGGACAGTATTTTTCAGAGAATCCCGGAGTGGTTTGGGTTAGAAGGGACTTTAAAGCTCCTCCAGCTCCAACCCCTGCCCCGGGCAGGGACACCTTCCACTAGAGTAGGTTGCTCCAAGCCCCTGTGTCCAACCTGGCCTTGAACACTGCCAGGGATGGGGCAGCCACAGCTTCTCTGGGCACCCTGTGCCAGCGCCTCAGCACCCTCCCAGGGAAGAGCTTCTGCCTCAGAGCTCATCCCAGTCTCCCCTCTGGCAGGTTCAAGCCATTCCCCTTGGCCTGTCCCTCCATCCCTTGTCCAAAGCCCCTCTCCAGGTCTCCTGGAGCCCCTTTAGGCCCTGGAGCTGCTCTAAGGTGTCCCCTTGAGGAGCCTTCTCTTCTCCAGCTGCCCCAGCCCAGCTCTCTCAGCCTGGCTCCAGAGCAGAGCTGCTCCAGCCCTCGCAGCAGCTCCGGGGCCTCCTCTGGCCTCGCTCCAGCAGCTCCACATCCCTCTTGTGCTGTTCCCCAGAGCTGGATCAGGGCTGCAGGGGTGGGGGTGTGTGTCTGTTGTCTGAAGGTATTTCACTGAAGGTCAAGGGGCTGTAAATTCCCCTGATTTCCTGGGGCTGTAACAAATAGAGATACAGGAGATGTTTTTTTTTGCCATAACTATTTTGAATCCTGTAGGAAAATCATCATATCACATTCACATCACTCTCATTTACAGCTCTTCACCATAGATTTGCAACTGGTTATGTGTAGAGGGGAAAAACTCTGTTCTTGTTATCTGGATGGTTCAGAGTTTTTCACAGCAGGAGGTACAGGTATGAAAGGGAAACCCATAATAATTCCTGCCTCTTTGTGAGGCACTTGACACAAATGAATGCAGAGCTTATGTGGGACAGGTACATTGAGATGAGCTCTTGGGCAGAAGCTCTTCCCTGTGAGGGTGCTGAGGCGCTGGCACAGGGTGCCCAGAGAAGCTGTGGCTGCCCCATCCCTGGCAGTGTTCAAGGCCAGGTTGGACACAGGGGCTTGGAGCAACCTGCTCTAGTGGAAGGTGTCCCTGCCCGGGGCAGGAGTTGGAGCTGGAGGAGCTTTAAGGTCCCTTCAACCCAGACCACTCTGTGATGATGAGCCCTCTTTCTGAGAGGAAAAGCACTGAGTGAGCAGCAGTTCCAGTGAAATGCAGGCTCGTTGCATCATTTTTCCATATCCTTAGTGCTTAAAATGGTGCTCTGTGAAAATGGTCTTGCTTCCTTTGTGTCCCTGTTGTTGTGGCATGTGAAAAGAAGCTGCAGATGATATCAGCCATCCACATAATAGCTTTATGCGTGCTCAGCTGCTGGGTAGGTGTCATTCCTTGTTATATCACTCTAGTTCACTCGACTCTGTTGCTTCCCTTCCTGCTGTTCTGCACCAGACAGTCATAAATATTCATGTACACTCCCTCCCATCCATTTAGACTCGTAGACCCAGCTTATGGTCTGTTCTAGTTTGTTAAATGCAGGCTTTTTTTACCACTAGAGTGCTGAAGGCTGTCTAGTGAGCTAAAGGGCTGATGTCACCCATTCTGGTTTGGGAAGTGGCTGGAAACTGCTGAGATATTGAGCCTTTCAGCCATTCTGCTTGGAAATAGAGCTGTTACTGACTTGATGGAAGTTCAAGGCACTTGATTGTTAGATGGGAAAATGAAATGGAAATTTCCTCAGCAGCAACATTCTGGCCGTGCTGTTTCTTAACTCCGAGAATGAGGAAAACTTGTCCTTGTGCCTTTAGCAAGTGCTCAGCTGCAGCAAAACTGGCTCAGCTCGACTGGAAAAGGCCACTTTGGATGGAACCTCTGTGAGGCCTCAGGGAATCAAATTTACATTAAAAAAATAAGTAACTTCTCAGTATCTTTCAGTACTTCAAAATATTTAAGGCCCATGTAAAGGGGAGGGGAAGGAGGAAAGGGAGTGTTCCTGGGGGCAGTCATTGTCTTGGTCATTCCACTGGTCAGATGCTCTATCCATTAAATTCCAAAGCCCCTCTCCAGGTTTGCTGTAGCCCCTTTAGGCACTGGAGCTGCTCTTCAGATCTCCCTGGAGCCTTCTCTTCCCCAGGCTGAACCAGCCCAGCTCTTCACCATGCTGTGCTTCAGCCCTTGCTTTCAGTTTTCTTAACTGGGGAGTGCTATTACTGTTCGTCTGGAGAGGTGTTAAAAGGGCCCTGAAAGGCAGATGTGTAAGGATGAGACTTCCAGCTGGGAAGGGTGATGCATCTTCTCAAAGATGAGGGAGGAAGAGGTGGTTAAGTTAGAGAAAATCCTGAGCAACCTTACATTAGTCAATTTGTGTGTTTGCCCGTGTTTTACTATTCTGATCAGTCCCTCTGCTTTAATTTGGACAGGGAAAGGAAGAACAGAGATAGGTGTCATTGATGGCAGCTGGAGCTTTCTTCTTTCTTCATCTCCAGTTATAAGAGGCTACTGAATGGGGATACTATTTGGTATGAAATACACTATAAGGGGGTAATTATTCCTTAGGCTTCTGCTTTCTGTCAGTGTGAATCAGGATGAGCCCGTTGCTCTATATACATGCAGCCTTGTCGACACCATGGTGCTGGCTTCATGCCTTTTGCAGACTTGTACCTGCTGATTTTGAACCCCTGGAATTATGGAACACCATGATAGAAACATCACAGTGTGTTTCCCAGATGTGTGCACTAATACAGCTGTGCAGGCAACGTGCAAGATGTAGGATGTGTAACCCAGGAGCAGTGAGCAACCGTACTCTGCTCTGTGGTACAAGTTGATTCCCAAATGGAGAGCTATAGACTGCCAGAAATCCCTGAGGCCAAAGAAATTGATCCAGGATAGCAGCAAACAGTTTTCAATAGTGCTTTTAATTAAAGGAGGGAAAAAAAGGCTTTGTTGTGGGTCGTGGCCTGAAAAGAAATTAGGGATTGGCAGGGATACGTTGGCCTGAAAAGGTCAACTACAGTTGTTTGACATTGGTATTGATTGTGTCTGCTTTTCTAGAGTTACTTTTTGAGGTAGGATGCCATAAAACAAACACAGGCTGGGGGAGACTGGATGGAGCAGCCTGAGGAGAAGGACTTGAGGTGCTGGGTGAGGAGAAGCTCCCCATGACCCAGCTTCAGTGTGTGCTTGAGCCCAGGGGGTTGGAACTAGCTGAGCTTTAAGGTCCCTTCGAACCCAAACCTGTCTGGGATTCCATGATTCTATGAAATGAATATGGAAAATATAATCAGTTAAAATCAAGGTGAGTTGACTCTTTCCTGGGATGAATGAAGTCAAAGATACTTAAAGTGGAAAATGATGGAACTTCTCTTCAATTACTTCAATTATTTAAACCAAAACTGTTCCTTGCTTTCCTGGATATTGTTTCCCTGGGTCCCTGTTGTTTCTGGGTCTTGTTTCCCTGGATATTCTACATCTACTTCCTAAACACAATCTTAAATTCCTTCTGTAAGAAGCCAATCTGCTTAATAGGCAAGAGTATAATTTGTAACCTGGATTTTCAACTAGGCAGGGAACACATCATGTTAAAAGAGGGTATTTGAACCATTTTGTTTGGTCAGGAAGGAGCTATTGCTGCTTTGGTGGGGTGCAGGAATTGCTGCAGTAGCACCAAGGCCTTTTGCACAGTTTTGGTAGTGTTAAGAGCACAAAATGTTCTTACTCCCTGGAATCAGTGGGGGCAGTGGTTCCATTTCAGCCTCCAGCTTGGGAGAGCATCGCTCAGCTTAGTCCTGGGTAGCCAAAACCTGCTGTGCAAAGGTCTGATCAATGTGCATTTAATTGCCCTTTGCCATTCAACATAACTGCTTAACATTAGATACCCCATAGTTGTAGTTGTCGATAAAACTACATGCAGAAGGTTTGGCTGTGGATGGATCTCAAGAAGGTTTGTTCTTTATAGACTTCCTTCTCATTTCCCCTCAACCTGGAGTTCTTTTCCTGATTTAGTGAGGATTTAGGGATGCAAAGAATCAGCTCAGGTGGTCCTTTGGGCTGATGTCATCAGGAAAGAACTGGCAGAAGAAAAGAGATTTGACAGCAGAGCAGAAGTGGAATCAAAGGGGAAGGAATGATCTTCAGGGTAAACCAATTCTTTAAGCCTCTGCCTCTCACCTCTGCTCTCTGTGGCTCCACAGAGTTCCTCAGCTCTGACTGTGGGTAAACTTCATGTTCCTGAGGGTTTGGGAGGTGAATGTAGTCTGCTGGTGCTGTCAGTGCTGTGGGGTAATGAATGAATCCTGTTTCCTGCTTTGGGGGGAACTGGGTGAAACTTCCATCACTTGACAGCAAAGAGCAGGGGAGGAATTTTTTCCTTACAGGAGCTGCTTTAATGACTTTAATACAACATTTCTGTTTTAAGAGCTCAGACTGACATACCTAAAAATACTCTTCCTGGTTACTGGCTCATACAGAGCATGTTGAATCCAGTAGCAGCATCCTCCTTTCGGGGCTTCTGTTTAAATCAACATCTAAAACTGGTTTCAATGCGTTCATAAATCAGTTTATTGTTCTTAGCAAAGCTTTCTCCTCCTGTTTCCTTGGGTTGGTGCTTCCCAGTTTTCAATAGCAAGTTTTCTGCTTCTGAGCATCAAATGTTTGAGTTTTGGTGACTCTTTTAAGCACTGGATCAGAAGCACCAACAAATCTGAGTGTGAAATGTGATGAGAAGGTGCTTGTTGGAAGATCTTGGAGCTGTAGCTTTCAGCAGGGTTCTCAGGTGGTATCAGGGCATCTGGTTTGAGATGATTGGAAGGGACCTTGTCCAGCCTGGCCTTGAACACTGCCAGGGATGGGGCAGCCACAGCTTCTCTGGGTACCCTGTGCCAGTGCCTCAGCACCCTCACAGGGAAGAACTCCCCTTTGGCAGTTTAAAGCCTTTCCCCCTTGTCCTGTTTTGCCAAGGATGGGGCTTGGAGCAACCTGCTCTAGTGGAAGGTGTCCCTGCCCATGGCAGGGGTTGGGACTGGATAAGCTTTAAGGTCCCTTCAACACAAACCAGTCTGGGATTCTAAGATGTGAATCTCTGGTGTAGAAGAGGCAAACACATGCCCCAGCAGATGAAGTGGGGCTGTAAGTCCTGCTCCTTGTGCATCATCCAGCAGCAGTGGCACAATCCCAATTCCTTTCCCTTTGTAGGTCACTATTGACTGTTTCCTGAGCTCTTTGCAGGCTCCGCCTGGCAACAACTGCCCTTCTAATCCTGTCTGGCAGGGGGATGATTTGTGTTATCTAATGGGGCTCTTCCCTCCCTGGCTCTCCTGTGAGGCTCCCCAGTGACTCATTACAGCACACTGCATGGAGTGCTGCTTGCTGGGCTGCCAGCAGCACCAGTAGCACATTTCCTGCACGTGCTGGCACGGAGGAGATGCTGATATCCACCATTAATCAATGCCATTAGTGGTGTTTGGCACTGGATACAAATCTCCAGCACATGAGGCTCCACAAGCAGGACAAGGCAGTGTTCAAGAATCAGCTGGACGACCTTGAAATCTCTGCAGTGGCTGCTGTCAGATCAGAGCTGCTGGAACCAGGAGATGTGTGCATTGATTTCAGCTTGCAGATGAATGCTCTTTGTGAAATCACTGCTAGGCAGTGGCTCAAGGCTTCGAGACAAAGAGGATCGATCAGCTTCACTCAATTAGCTGTTGAAGGCTTTGAAATGGGGCTCTCCGAGTTAATGGCAATTTCCCTGATAGGAACTTCACAAGTTCTCATCTTTTAACTCGATTATTTGTCTTGGGTGCTTTGGTCTTTGCTGCTGCTGTGACTCAGTTGCTGGTTTAGGAGGATGTTAATAATTGTGCATTTGCTTGTGGTCAAACCTTGCCTTTGAGGAGTGTGCAGGGTTGGTCTATAAGAACAGCCTATTTCATAGAGTCATAAAATCCCAGGAAGGGTTTGGGTTGAAGGGGCCTTAAAGCTCCTCCAGCTCCAACCCTTGTCCTGGGCAGGGACACCTTCCACTAGAGCAGGTTGCTCCAAGCCCCTGTGTCCAACCTGGCCTTGAACACTGCCAGGGATG
>NW_009944302.1:34565-36775 GCF_000696875.1 Nestor notabilis | reverse complement strand
CCACCTCTGGCCCCGCTCCAGCAGCTCCGTGTCCCTCTTGTGCTGTTCCCCAGAGCTGGATCAGGACTTCATCCTGTCCCATAATGTATTAAAACATCATGGCTTATCACAGTTAATGTGGATGAATGCTTCCACTTCTTATCTTGTACAGCAAAACCTGTCCCTCACTCTGCTCCTCCCCCAGAAAGCCTCCAGAAGAAAGCACCAGGTGGGCTCTGCAGTGTGTATTAATGGGTGCTGATCAGGTTTGATGGTTCCCTATGGGAGCCATCAGTGATCTCTAGGTCCAGATTCTTCCAGAGCTGGTAGAGCTGATGAAAACCATCTGAGTAAGTCAGACATAAGCTTAAAAATTCCTGTTGGAGCTGGTTTCCTCCCTATCCAGAGGTGTACATTGATGATCTGTGGGCTTAAGCAATAGTATCTGAGCCACAGCTCTGCGAGTAGGAGCTGGTTCATGTGGACTTCATTTTCTTTGGGTCAGAAGCTTGAAGGAGCAGAGAACCTATCCAATAAACCCACCCTGCTACTGGTGTTCAGCCTTTTGATGACAGAAGTTTCCAACCCTGCTGTTGAGGTGCAACATTGGAACAAACGGTGTCTTGGGTTAATACTTCTTCACTTCCCTCTGCTTCAGAAAACTCTTGGATGCCTTTGCACGTAAATTCCAGCAGTGGAATGACATCTGACAACTCTGCGTGCCAAGGGAGGGAGGAGGATCCGCTGCCCAGCTGGATAGGTTATTCCAGAGTTTAATTACCCCACTGCTGAGGCTGCATGCCTTTCCTGGTAGGGCTTTGTTTGCACTTGGCTTTTACCTGTTAGATCTTGAGCTACAGAAAGAAAAGAGGCTGAGACCACTGTTCCTTATCACTAACTTCTCCCTGCTGTCCATCACCTTTCCGTTGTTCTGGGTGAACTATGCAAACTGCCTTTTCCTTGCCAAAAAGCTCCTTCCCAGCTCCCGAATTAGTTGGAGTTTTTCTTCCTCTGCTGCTGCTCTGGCCAGGGCTGGAGAAACACCCGCCCCCCCAGCATTTCCTCCCCCAGCTTTAGTTCTCTAAGGATAATATTAACTTTGTTTTCTCCTTTCCTTGTCTTGTCCCGGTGGAATACCAGAAATATTTTGGGCTGAAGGTGGTGGAATCAACCGGAACGGAAAAGCCCTTTAAGCTCATCCAGACCAACCACTCCCAGCCCAGCCAAGGCCACCACTAACCCCTGGCACTGAGGCCTCGGCTCCACGGGCTGTGAACACTTGCAGGGACGGTGCCTCCAGCCCTGCCCTGGGCAGCCTGTTCCAATGCCTGAGCACCCTCTGGGCAAGGAATTGTTCCTCAGCTCCAGCTAAACCTGCCCTGGGGCAGCTTGAGGCCGCTTCCTCTTGTGCCATCCCTTGTTCCTTGGGAGCAGAGACCAGCCCCCTCCTGGCTCCATCCTCCTGTCAGGCAGTTGCAGAGAGCGATCAGGTCCCCCCTGAGCCTTCTCTTCTCCACACTAAACCCCCAGGTCCCTCAGCCCTTCCCCATCACACTTGTGCTCCAGGCCCTGCTCCAGCTCCGGTGCCCTTCTCTGGCCCCGCTCCAGCACCTCAATGTCTCTCTTGCAGTGAGGGGCCCAGAACTGACACAGGGTTTGAGATGCAGCCTCACCAGTGCCCAGCGCAGGGGGAGGACGCTGCTGCAGCACTGACTAGTGCTGCCCTGGACACATTTGTATGGGGAAATTTTTCCAGGAGATTAAACTAACCCACTGGATTGAAAACCCCAACACCTGATTAATGAAAGAAGGCTGAAGCCTCAACTTTATCTGCTTCCTTTGGTTGTAACCCCTGAATTGCTCACCCAGTTGTGTGCAGTCCTTGTTGTAAGTAGCCAGTTGTTCTTGCCTGTGTGTATTACCCTGTGCTGCTGCTGGTCCCTGCAGAGCTTCATTTTCCTCTTGAGGTCACTAATGCGTTTCTTAAGATTAGTTTGAATTCTGATTCTGTCCTCTAAGCTGCTTGAAATCACTCCTAAACTAACATGTTCTGTGAGTTCAGTGGACATAAAGCCAACAAGATGGGCTAGAACATGTGTAACAGAACGGGATTCAAACCCTCCTGCAGAACCCCAGTGAGTAAATTGGTTCTTTCATAGGCAATGTTCTTTCTTCTTAGTTTTATGGTCCCCAACACAAGAGGGTCGTGGAGCTGCTGGAGCGAGGGCCGA
>NW_009944302.1:16002-34422 GCF_000696875.1 Nestor notabilis | reverse complement strand
CAGGGCTGAAAGGGGCTCCAGGAGGCCTGGAGAGGGGCTTTGGACAAGGGATGGAGGGACAGGCCAAGGGGAATGGCTTCAACCTGCCAGAGGGGAGATTGAGATGAGCTCTGAGGCACAATTAGCTTTAATGTCCATTCCAACCCAAACCAGGCTGGGATTCTATGATTTTATTCATTTTTAAAGCCATGCACAGGAGTCATTAACACTCTGTTAGGATGTTGTGAAAGAATCTGCTGTGAAAATAAAACTCTCTGAGGGGTTTATGGACTCAGCTCTAAAAGCAAATGGTGATTTGTGGCTCAGTGCTGTTCCTTGTTGCTCTGCTAAGGGAGGGGAAAAGAAGGAGCTGTTTCTTTCTGCAGGTTTTTGTGTTCTAGCTCCATGATGTGGTTTCCCTTCCAAAGGGATTATGCTTACTGGGAATTCAGTTTGTAACTCTTGTGTTAGGTCTGTCATAGCATTACAATCCCAGACTGGTTTGGGTTGGAAACAACCTTAAAGCTCCTCCAGCTCCAACCCCTGCCCCGGGCAGGGACACCTTCCACTAGAGCGGGTTGCTCCAAGCCCCTGTGTCCAACCTGGCCTTGAACACTGCCAGGGATGGGGCAGCCACAGCTTCTCTGGGCACCCTGTGCCAGCGCCTCAGCACCCTCCCAGGGAAGAGCTTCTGCCTCAGAGCTCATCTCAATGCAGTTGTCCTGTGTCAGTTCTCAGTGTGCTCACACAGTGATGTGTGGCAGCCCTTCAGCTGTGACCAGCGCAGGGGCTTGTGCTCTGTTGCTCTATGGGTGAAATGTGATCAGTTCATCATCAGTAGATGACTTTCTGTGTGATTTCATTCCCAAGTGAAGCTGTAACCAGGGCTTACAGCAGCATGGCTTCCACAGGAGAACAGGCATCTGCATCCCCATCACTTCAGAGTGCAACAGATGGTACATGAATCCTAAGGTGATTCATCCAGCTATTTTTTGTAGGGATGGGGATCATTGCTGCCACTGCAGGCTGGGGGGGTGTGTGTGGAGGCTGGGAGAGGTGAGATGGTGTAAGCTCTTAAGAATGGCTCTTTGAAAGAGGGGACTATTTAAAGCCTGGAACCCTTTGGTCAAGGTGTCTTTTTATGTAATCTCAACCTGTGAATGTTTGAAGAGAAGTCTCTGTCTTTTCCTTTGAATTATAGATACAGTGGGAATTGTGGCTTTCACTGCTGCCAGGGTTTTTAAAGCAAGGGAAGTTTTAAAGGCGAAGTGGTGATGCTTCAGTAGCCATGGTGGAATTAAACCTGTAAGTAGCTGGTATTAATACAGACTTGATCTGGTGCCTGTTGACATATGATGTAAAGAAAACCTTGGTCTGTTTGGAGAAGAGATGTCACAGAACTGAGGCACATGAAGACACTCTCCAAATGGTGTTTAAAGCAGATATTTAAATACAAGCAAGCCAAGTAGCACCTTATTTTCCCCCTCTCTTTGTGAAGTGGGTGCAGGTCGGGCAGGGAAGCTCCAGGAATATGAAATAGATTTACTAAAGGGGCTCCAGTAGACCTGGAGAGGGGCTTTGGACAAGGGATGTAGGGACAGGACAAGGGGAATGGCTTGAACCTGCCAGAGGGGAGATTGAGATGAGCTCTGAGGCAGAAGCTCTTCCCTGTGAGGGTGCTGAGGCGCTGGCACAGGGTGCCCAGAGGAGCTGTGGCTGCCCCATCCCTGGCAGTGTTCAAGGGCAGGTTGGACACAGGGGCTTGGAGCAACCTGCTCTAGTGGAAGGTGTCCCTGCCCGGGGCAGGGGTTGGGACTGGAGGAGCTTTAAGGTCCCTTCAACACAAACCCTTTGTGATACACTCAGTTTATGTAGATCTCGGTTGTAAAATGAGGGTCTTGATGTAGTTCAGCACAGTTTGTGATTCAGCCTGCCCAACCAGCTGCATCTCTGCTGCAGGATCCCAAATGGCTGCAGGAAAAAGGCTTCTTTGGTGTCTGGGTGACTGTCAGCCTTGCCTGCACGTGCTGCAGTGACACCTTCTGATTGCAGCACGAGTGGCTCCCTAATGCTGAGCAGCCAAGGGAATGCAGCAGCCACAAGCTGCAGCCATTGCCAGGGTGGATAATGGTGGTCTTAACAGCAGATGAACCAGCTTATAGGCTCATATAAAGTCCAGTGAATTCCTTGTCAAAGGAAGGGTGAAGTTAATGGAGTGACAGGGACCACAGGGATAGTGGGCAGATGGTAAACAGGCCTCTCCACAATGATGCTCTTCAATCTTGTGACACTACAGCAGGGACTGCCACTTGTGTGCCAGGTACAGACTGTGACATTGAGGAGGTGCACAGAGAGGTGTATTTTAAAGCTGCCTTGGTTTAGGAGCCGGAAGAGCTGTCTTGTTCATAATCATTTGTTGTGGGGCTCCCAGACCTATCGCATCCATTCATTGATGGAATTCATGGGAAATACCACATATCTTGTTGGAAACCGGAACTTTCACATTATTTCAAGTTTCATCTCAAATCATGAATGTTTGAGGGTAAAACTGATGCTCAGGAATGATGCAGGAGCCAGCTTTCTTCAGATAAAAATGTGCCTAATAGTGTCTTCACAGCTGTGAAGTCCAGTAACTGCTCTTTTGCTTGTAGGAAGTTTAATTGCACAGTGCGGATCTCTTGGACACAAAGCAAAACTCCTCCTGAAACTGTTTTTAAATCATTTGCTTTGAATTTACACTGAAACTGTTCCTTGAACTGTGTCTTTTCTTTCTTCTTTCAGTGGGGAAGACTTCCTTGATCACCAGGTTCATGTATGACAGCTTTGACAACACCTACCAGGTAAACTCATCTATGTTATTGTCTTCTCTAAGGCCCCTCTGTTGCCACGTCTTCCACTGCAGGAAGAATACATTTGATTAAAGTGGGTAAGAGTTGGGACAGTGACCAAATTCTTACCTGTGAGATCTTTAAGCTTCATATTTTAACCTTTCAGAACAGCATTTTGCTGTTGGATGCTGCTCATCTGCTGTGGTTTCAAAGGACAGGCTCTTAGTTACAGCCAAGTAATAGCAGTAGTTAAGTCTTCCAGGGTGTTTCCTTTCCCCAGACCATCACAGATCTAATGTCTCTGTGGGGAAAATGTAACAGGTACCCAGCTCCTTTAAATCAAGACGACAGCTGAGCTGCAAGACGTTCTGCAGTGGGTGAGCAAGGACTTGCAGAGCAGGAAGCAGTGAATTGTGAGCCTGGGGGTGCTTTAGGACAGTATTTTATGCTGTCTGTTGGAACAAAGACCAAAAACCTGGTTGTTGTGCATGTCCCCATCTCGTGACTGCTTGTTTATTTATTACTGAAAGCAGATTGGGTTGGCAAGGCTGGGGCTGGGGCTGGGGCAGTGGTTGTCTTGTATTCCAGTCGGCCCTGTAGCCCCCTCACGGCTTTGTGTTTGGTGATAAGTCATAGAATCACAGTATCTCAGAGTGGTTTGTTTTGGAAGGGACCTTAAAGCTCCTCCAGCCCCAACCCCTGCCCCGGGCAGGGACACCTTCCACTAGAGCAGGTTGCTCCAAGCCCCTGTGTCCAACCTGGCCTTGAACACTGCCAGGGATGGGGCAGCCACAGCTTCTCTGGGCACCCTGTGCCAGCGCCTCAGCACCCTCCCAGGGAAGAGCTTCTGCCTCAGAGCTCATCTCAGTCTCCCCTCTGGCAGGTTAAAGCCATTCCCCTTGGCCTGTCCCTCCATCCCTTGTCCAAAGCCCCTCTCCAGGTTTCTTGTTTCCAACAGCTCCACGTCCCTCTTGTGTTGTTGCCCAGAGCTGGATCAGGACTGCAGGGGGGTCTCACGAGTCCATGGAGAGGGATCACTCCTGGTACATGACACACCACCAAGGGCACAGCTTTATTCCAGGTGTTTGGTTTCCTTGACTCAGTACAGAGAAGTTCTTGTTTGATTCACAAATGCCACTTTCATAAAAAGAGCTTATTGATAAAGCTACAGGGGTAAGAGCCAAATTCCTCTTATGTAGCAGCAGCAGAAAAACTAATGGACAGCAGAGGTTTTAATAAACTGCAGCTTTTGATTTTTACACCCTGAACCCAAATAACCTTGTTCAAATTTTGGGTTGGGGCAGCTTTCAGAAAATAGACATTCAAAATTCATCAGAAGTGTCCTGAAAGAGCAAATCACCCATCAAGTAACCTACAGCTACAGCTGACAACGTCCATGGTTTGATGGACATTGTCAGTCAAGCACTTGCCTTTGAGAGGTCTCTAAATGATGCTGAGCATGGACAAATCTGTGTTCTGGTTTGACTCTAACAGCTGCTGTGGTTTGGGCTAAATCACTGGAGCTTTTAGGACTCATCCTTTCTACCAGCTACAGCAAAACAGGACCTATCACCTCAGCAATGACTTCAGTCAAATAGAGGTCTTTGGATGAGTGACACTACAAGAAGTACATGAACACCCAAACTAGGCTTGCATCAGTGATAGTTAAATTGGGGCTCTCTTGCAAGCCCTTAAGACTTCTTCCTGATTCACACATTCATTTTGGAATCATTTTGTATATTATGTCAGACCAGCTTCCCACGGAGACAGCTGAATTATCATCAAGCACAGAGGGTCAAACCTGTTCAAGAAGGAACTAGGATGTAGATCCAGAGAGAAAAAGAGCAGACCTGAAATTAAAATACTGGTGGGGGAAAAAACCCCAGGTGAAATAAAAGAGCTGCTTTCTCTGTCCATGTAATTACAGTGGGGAGGATTTGAAAGGATGTTTGCGCCCTTGGGAGCAATGATGTGTTCTTCAGCCCTCCTACACCACAGCAGCTTTGCTTCTCCTGTGGTTGAGTGAAAAGTACATCTCATTGTGCCCAACTCACCTGGCAGAGCAGTGGGGAGGTGCTGAAGAGACAGTAGCTCATGAAGGGGTGAAGAGGTTTAAATGAGATACCTGGACACCAAGAAACAGAAGAGTCACAGCATTATTCTTACCTTTTTCCCATTCCCTCCTCCTCCCACCTCCCTAAAGAACCCTTCACATTCATCAGGGAACAGATTTTTCTCAGCTTGGTGGATTCAGAACGTTACCAACTGTAACCAAGTCATGAAGCCTGTTCTGCCTGGAGCAGACACACTTGGTGAAGCTCAACTACTTTTATAACTTGGCATCTTTTCAAGCTCAACCTGAATTCTAGGAGCTGGCAACAATGACTGATCTCCTAGGACTGTGGAGAGGAACCTTGGATAGCTTGAACTGAGCTCAAGGGAGGGGATCCTGCCCCTCTGCTGTGCTCTGGGGAGACCCCCCCTGAGTCCTGATCCAGCTCTGGGGAACAGCACAAGAGGGACACGGAAGTGCTGGAGCGAGGCCAGAGGAGGCCCCGGAGCTGCTGCGAGGGCTGGAGCAGCTCTGCTCTGGAGCCAGGCTGAGAGAGCTGGGCTGGGGCAGCTGGAGAAGAGAAGGCTCCTGAAGGGGACACCTTAGAGCAGCTCCAGGGCCTAAAGGGGCTCCAGGAAACCTGGAGAGGGGCTTTGGACAAGGGATGGAGGGACAGGCCAAGGGGAATGGCTTGAACCTGCCAGAGGGGAGACTGAGATGAGCTCTGAGGCAGAAGCTCTTCCCTGTGAGGGTGCTGAGGCGCTGGCACAGGGTGCCCAGAGAAGCTGTGGCTGCCCCCTCCCTGGCAGTGTTCAAGGCCAGGTTGGACACAGGGGCTTGGAGCAACCTGCTCTAGTGGAAGGTGTCCCTGCCCGGGGCAGGGGGTGGAGCTGGAGGAGCTTTAAGCTCCCTTCAACCCAAAGCACTCTGATTCTGAAAACAGAGTAACAACAATTCCTTAGTAGACAGTGGCTTTGTGAGGGCAGATGGATTAAGAAGTCTTCTCATACGTGGTCCCATCTATACCATCTGTAGTGTGGTCGTCTCAAGCATTTATTTTGTTCTTGCCCTCATTAAATTTGTGATTGGGACTTAGTGCCTCACATCATGGTCAGAGCTTGCTGAGTTGCTGCTTGTTCCATGTGGTGCTCAGCATTCCACAAGCAGGTTAAACCTGCCTCCACCTTAATGATGGTAATTAGCTTAGTGTAATGTCCATGTATTTTCCCCATCAGTGAGTAGGCTTTTCCACTACTCGTACCTTGCACAGCTCTTTACAACTGATCTGTAAGGATCTGCCAAGGATTTGCTCCTTCTGTCAGATCGTTACAAAATGCCTCTTCAAGTTGCCTCTTAGTGAAAGTCTGGGATACACCAAGTGCTTGAATCCACTCCTTGATAGTGTTCTTACCTGTGTTGTGGGCAGAACAATACATGTGAACAAACACATTTGGCTCTAAGTTATTCCATGTAATTCTTAAAGCTTGTGAGGGTTTAGGTGAAGAGCCATTTCACAGCTTAAAGGTAACAAACCTGCTCTATGTTCTTCTCAATGCAGTTAGCACTCATACCTATTCCCGGGCCTAAAATAAGGTTTGTGCTTGGCCATTTCCCATGCTGTGAGCTTCCCAAGTGCAGGAATCTCGCTGACCTGACACCTTTCTGCATGGCATTTAGATGTTCTCCAGGCATACAGAGACTTCAGAGCTCCTGCTGCTGTGCAGCTGTGTGGGAGGGATGGCACAAAGTACAGGCTGAGGCAGGTTTTGGGCTTTGCAGCTGATGTTCCAGCTCCTGCTGAGAGCAGAGCAAGTCTGAGCTCCAGCCGTTTGGCTGCCAGAATGAGACCCTGACATGTGTGCCGGGTGTGGGATCTTAAGGGGGGGTTGTAGGTTTTCTTCTGGGAAGTGAAAGTGGAAAGACGCAACGAAGAATAGAAGCATTTCTGAGGCAATCTTCCGAGGAGAATCCACTGCCAAAACAATATAAAACAAAAGCAGAAGGGAAGCATGTTGTTGGATTAGTCTTTTGAGGGTTCTCGTATCTGCCTTGCAGTTTCAGTGTCATGGAATCACAGCCTGGTTTGGGTTGGAAGGGAGCTTAAAGCTCCTCCAGCTCCAACCCCTGCCCCGGGCATGGACACCTTCCACTAGAGCAGGTTGCTCCAAGCCCCTGTGTCCAACCTGGCCTTGAACACTGCCAGGGATGGGGCAGCCACAGCTTCTCTGGGCACCCTGTGCCAGCGCCTCAGCACCCTCCCAGGGAAGAGCTTCTGCCTCAGAGCTCATCTCAGTCTCCCCTCTGGCAGGTTCAAGCCATTCCCCTTGCCCTGTCGCCCCATTACATTAAGGTAGATGAGGATACTGGGCAGTCAGGAAGAATATGGTGTGCTCTGATGCCCTTGTTCAGCTGAGGGACACTGACTTAGGTCATTTGCATGAGAATCCTTGCTGATACCCATCTGTATTAATTCGACTGTCAGTGTGAAGAAGCTGAAGTTAATATTAACACCTTTTTGTGCTTTGAGACATTGTGCTGGTTATGGATATTAAGGAAACTGCTTATCAAATCTTACTGGTAGAGTTTTATCTTGAAAGCAAGAAAACCAGTGTATTTTTCTTGCAGAGATGCTGCATTCCGAGGTGGCAGGAATGTTTCTGCCCTGGAAATCATCACCGCTGTTCTGACACTTTGTTTAAGAGCTCTTTTCCTTTTCTTACAGGCAACAATTGGCATTGACTTCTTATCGAAAACCATGTATCTGGAGGATCGAACAGTGAGTAAGAGTTTTGTGCCCTTCTCTATGTACAGTAGGAACGAGGATCAGCATCTGTTGTAATTGTGCAGCCCACAGTTGTGAGATCACTTGGAAGCACAGACAGAGCACCATGTACCAGCTGCTTGCAGGCTGCCAGGGGCTGTGGAGACAGCTCCCTGCTCTGTCTGAGGCAATGGGAAATCACCTCTTGGTTCCCGAGTGCCATTGACATGTGGCAGAAGGTGCTCTAGTGTCATCCTCTTTGGAGAAAGAGATATGGATAGTATGAGGGGTGCATAATGATGGGAATGTGGAGGAGGGGACCACGCTTATCCCTTTCAGGTTTTGATGTCACAAGACAGAAGGATAAAGTACAAATGTTTCTAGTTAATAGCTCAATATTAATATCACTGGTTTAAAAAAAAGGTTGCCTTTGATAGTAATCCCCAAACACGCTTGTTTCTCAGCTCGGTGCAGTTCTAGCTCCCCAGTGAAATGACTCCTGTGTGAAAGCAGTCCTGTGGTTTCAGTGAGCTCACGTTCTTAATGAAGACATTCAGAGTTGTGCTATTTGCAGAAGCAAATTGTGCAGAGCTGCAGAAGCTCACGGGCTTGCAGAAACCCCCAATCAGTGTGATTGCATTGAAAGTGCTTGAGCAGCGAGATGTTCTTTCCTTGCCCATCTTGCCATATGTGTTGCTTTTAGTCTATCCTGCCTTTTCCTTCTGAACCTTGATGGTAAGAGGCACTCAGCCTCACCTAGGTGAATATTACTTTGTGGTGTGGCTCAGGCTTAAATAGAGAGTGATAATGTTTTATCCTCCTTGATAAAGAAGCACATTAGAAGCTTTTCCAGTGCTTTGACTGGAAGAGCAGTGAGAGGCTCTTCCATTAGAGGGATGATGGATGTGGTCTGATTTTTCCACCTCCAACCATCCTCCAGGCTGCTGGAGGTGCCCTGGGTGAGGATAACAGCGGAGCAGGAAAACCTTGAGTAGGCAGAACCACAGGTGAAGTTTTCCTGTTGGTGCTCTCAGTTTCAAAGCTGAGCAAGTTTATTCCTCCCCTTTTGGAAGTCTTTTTTCCATGGCAGAAACCCGAGATAGCTGCACATCCACCACTTTGGCTCCTGCTAGTGCTTGGGAGCGCGCTCCTTGGGAAGCTCCCACTCATCTGCATGATTATCATTTTTATTTAGCTTTTTTTTTTTCTTTTTTCCTTCCTTTTTTTTTTTCTTCCTTCTTTTCCAAAGTAAAATTTCTTTCTTCTTCTTTCATTTTTCGTGGCAGTTTGGCTTTTTTTCATTTTCTCCCACCCACAGATCAGGTTGCAGCTGTGGGATACTGCGGGTCAGGAACGTTTCCGTAGCCTCATTCCCAGTTACATCCGTGACTCTGCTGCTGCTGTAGTAGTTTACGATATCACAAGTAGGTATTTTGCACTGGCTTTGACCTTTGTTCTTATTTTTCTTGCTTGTTTGACTGATTTTGTTAGGTACGGTTGCAATTATGGGACACAGCAGGTCAAGAGCGGGTCAGGATTTTTTTCAGGAGCTTGATTCCTAGCTACATTCGTGACTCCACTGTTGCAGTTGTTGTTTATGATATCACAAGTGAGTGGGGGGAATTCTGCATTTCTAATCCTCTGCCCCTTTTCATCCTTTAGCTTAGCTTTGCATGTCCTATCACAGTCATCTGCTTGTTCCTCATTCTAGCATGACAAACCAAGGTGTTTTCTTTCACTCGAGGCCACCTGATTGCTGCTGTTGTAATGTGTAAACTGTCTTCCAAACATGAGTTTGTAACCTTTTCCTATCACATTCTCCTCAAGCCTTGAATCCTGGCTGGTCTTGTTGCACTCTCCCCTCTTTCATTTGCTTTTTTTGATCATAATATCACCATGACTTTTGGTCTCAAACACCTGAATCATGTTCATAGATAAGTGGATTCTGAAATGAGAGACTTTGCACTGATAGCTGTAGCTTGCTTCACTCCATTTACCCTCCTCCCCACCCCCCCCCCCTCCCCCACCCCCCTCCCAACAATCTGGGCATGGGCTGGGGGGGGAAATGCATTAACATCACATTTTCATTTTGAATCAGTCACCTTCCCAATCTGCAATATGGAAAACTTCACCACTAAGCCCTTACCTTTAACAATTGCTCTTTCATTTCTTACTAAGGTATGTACATTTTTGTGAACTAAAATATTAGTGCTGTTTTCAACCCTTCTCTTTCTGTCCCTCCCCTCAGTCCAGAGCCCCCTTAACTTACCAGCTTTCTGCATTCACAAGCACCACAAATACTGGTTTAGGACAATTAAACCTTCAGACACTTTAATTCTAAACCAGAATTGACCACGAGCAATGGCCTAATTCTGTCCAAATGCAAAAGTACTTGTCCTTCGATTTATAGGCACTAGAAGATTGCAGCAGGAACATGGGTCTTACCTATTAAAGCTTTAATTGTTAAAAGTAGCACTTTTATTCGAGCTCAAAGCACAGATTAGCTGTGAACTTTGATATATTTTTACTGACCTGGCAGATTCGATATTGCCAAGGAGTAAAGAGAAGAATTAAAACACTGACAAGTGATCAAGTCTCAACTGTCCCCCACACAATATATTACTATGCAGCAGAAGCCATTAAAACAGTCAATACTCCTCAGGAATTGCTGCAGAGCCTCCCCTTTTTAAGGACTGAAAACTACTCTGGCAGCTTAGCTGCTCGGTGTGTCGCTACCTGGCAGATGCTGAGCTCCACACAGCTTCTGTACAACTGGTTTTTCCTTATGGGATGCAACTTTCCTAACAATAAACAGTCTCATTGGATCATTTTAGCTTCCTAAAATTCTTATGTTGCAGCTTTTAAGGAGAAATTGTAGAATCAGAGTGGTTTGGGTTGAAGGGAGCTTAAAAGCTCCTCCAGCTCCAACCCCTGCCCCGGGCAGGGACCCCTTCCACTAGAGCAGGTTGCTCCAAGCCCCTGTGTCCAGCCTGGCCTTGAACACTGCCAGGGATGGGGCAGCCACAGCTTCTCTGGGCACCCTGTGCCAGCGCCTCAGCACCCTCACAGGGAAGAGCTTCTGCCTCAGAGCTCATCTCAATCTCCCCTCTGGCAGGTTCAAGCCATTCCCCTTGGCCTGTCCCAACAGGCCCTTGTAAATCATGAAGAAAAAGTGTCTGTGCATAGGTTATATTTGTATTTCTGGTTCTGTGCAGCTGATTTGGGAACTATATTGAGCATTCAGTGGTACAGGAGTTGTTAGTGTGTTAAATAACCCCAATATTCCCTAGAGAACATCCTGAACCTTGCAAGTTAAAAGTGATTAATCTGTAGAAAACATGTGGCTGGTATTAAGTACTCTCGAGAAGCCATGAACCTGTAGGAACTTCCTGCTGTAGCTACACAAGTCATGAGCAGTGTAGATGCAGTATCACATCAATCCCCTTTCTCTCTATACGCTATTTTATGTTGAACTAAACCAGAAGGGAACTTGTTTAAACCTCAGTGATACTCAGTTTAAACACTGCCAGAACCATGCTCTAGCTCAACTCAACTCCCTGGCTTTGAATTCACTTGTAGTGAGGTGAATTTGAAGCTCATTTGAAATGAATGCCAAAGTTTTCCTATACTTCAGTGTGGGAGACTTAGGGTTTCACTTGCTGATTCTTCATCACCCTGTTATGCCAAGTCCAGAGACTATGAAGCTTTCATTTGGGATTTAGAGCTGTGTTTACCCGGGATCTGTGAGGAACTCCTGCAGTGACAAATCCTCTCCCTGTTCTCTGTTAGATGTAAACTCCTTCCAGCAAACAACAAAATGGATTGATGACGTGAGAACGGAAAGGGGCAGCGATGTCATCATCATGCTGGTGGGAAATAAAACAGATCTAGCAGATAAGAGGTATGGAGGAATCCCTCATCTTTAACTGCTCTTCTGACCCTGCTGCTCTTTGCTCCTTGACAGCTATTGTAAAGAGAACATTGGCATTTGTATTAGTTCCCAAAAGCTGAAGCTTGTTTTGACTGTGCTGGAGATGGCTGTGACTAGAGCAATCTTAATTGTAAATCTGCTTTCATTTGGTTAAGCACAAGTTGCCAGTGAATGAGTTGAGCAACTGTCACCAGCTTGTTCAGGATGACAGAATGGAATGTCAGCTACAACCTGTGTCAGCGCAGGAATAAACTGGAATCCTTATAACTATTCATACTTAATACATTTGCTCAGCTATCAATGATAGGTGAAAGTAATCCTCCCTTTGGGAAACTTAAGTTGGGCATCTTCAGCTTTTGCTGCAGTTGCTGCTGCTTCTGGATTTATGGTATTCATAGAATCCTAGAATAGTTTGGGGTTGGAAGGGAGCTTGAAGCTCCTCCAGTTCTAGGGATGGGGCAGCCACAGCTTCTCTGGGCACCCTGTGCCAGTGTCTATCTGAACATTAGATTAAAAGCATGAAATGGTGTCAGAACTGCAATGATACAGTCACCTCATTGGGTTGAAGACAAAAGTCTTCATTTTCAAGGTGTCTCTGTGGGGTTTTTTTATTCCTAATTGTGTGTTATCTTCCCCAGACAAGTGTCCATTGAGGAAGGAGAAAGAAAAGCCAAAGAGCTGAATGTAATGTTCATCGAAACTAGTGCAAAAGCAGGATACAATGTAAAACAGGTGAGTAACCACAACAGGCCCAAGACTGCTTCTGTTAATGCACCATTGTGGAAACAGAACTTCCCCGGACATTGGGAAACCTCTGCAGAGAGTCTCAGAGGGACATTTGTAGTCCACATACCACGAGCAACATCTCGGTGTTGAACTGTTCAGAAGAGGATCCCTGATTTTACAGCAAAGGGCTTGGAATCTCTTTCCCCTTAGAAAAGAGGAGCTGTTTAAGAGAAATCCTTCCTGGATTTTTGATGTTACAGATTCGGCGTTTTAGATTGAAGGGATTAAGGCATGAGCCAAAAAGTTGGGGGAACACAGGTTTGAGGACTGTTTCTGAAGCCAGTTCAGTGAATGAACATGGGCACAGCAGTCAAGGAGGAATGTGGTGGCTTAAATTGCTTCCACTACACAGTGAGAGTGGAAACTGGTGTCTCCACTCTGCTGGAAGACCCTGAAATGTGAGTGAATGTTCCTGGGGGGCCAAAGCTGTTTACTTCTGGTAGGTGATGAGTTGCTTTTGAATTGGGGAAAGCAGGGAGAGGTCTTCAGGGCTGGTGCAGCTGCAACAAAACTGGGGTTTACGTTGTGAGCTTTTACGTTGTGACCTGGTAGATGAGGGATTAGCACTTGGGTTAATGAAGGTAAATCACTTGGCAAGCAGCAAACGGGTGAAAGCAGTGAACACTGAGGAACTGATCTGGTGTTGACAGGGAAGAAATGGTGTTTGGGCTTATGAGTTGTGTATGTAAATGTACTTCCCAGAATCCCAGAGTGGTTTGGGCTGGAAGGGACCAGAGCAGAGCTGCTCCAGCCCTCGCAGCAGCTCCGGGGCCTCCTCTGGCCTCGCTCCAGCAGCTCCACGTCCCTCTTGTGCTGTTCCCCAGAGCTGGATCAGGGCTGCAGGGGGGGTCTCCCCAGAGCACAGCAGAGGGGCAGGATCCCCTCCCTGAGCTGCTGCTCACACACTGGGGGTGCACCCAGCACATGGGGGGTTCTGGGCTCAAGCACACACTGAAGCCGGGTCATGGGGAGCTTCTCCTCACCCAACACCCCAAGTGCTTCTCCTCAGGCTGCTCCATCCAGTCTCCCCCAGCCTGTGTTTGTGCTGGGATTGCCCCAACCCAGGGGCAGGACCTTGCCCTTGGCCTTGTTGAGCTCCATGAGGTTCCCATGGTCCCACCTCTCCAGCCTGTCCAGGTCCCTCTGGATCCCATCCCTTCCCTCCAGCGTGTCACTGCTCCACACAGCTCCGGGTCATCAGCAAATGTGCTGAGGGTGCTGGATCCCACTGTCCATGTCACCAGCAAAGATGTTGAACAGGATCAGTCCCAACAGCAACCCCTGAGGGCACCACACATCACTGGTCTCCACTTGGAGACCACAACTCCCTGTGTGCGACCATCCAGTCAGTTCCTTATCCACTGAGTGCTTCATCCATCAAATCCATGTCTCTCCAATTTAGAGCCAAGCATTCCCAGCAAGAGGCAAGAGATCTAGGGGCGAGATTCCTAGCAGATCATGAATTGAGAGTGAGTGGTGTCCATCCCTCCTGACTCAGTGCATAGTTGGACACTGCTGCTTCCTTGATCTAGCAATTTCCCACATGGAGTCATGTCCCATAAAGCATTTGCTCTTATGGAAGGAGGAAGTGCATTTGTTCCTGGGCATCCCCACAGAGCAAACACCTTCACACATACGTGTGTGTACATAACCCCACGTGTATTTCCTCTGTAGTCCACAAACAGTTTGTGTGCAGAATTGTATTAGAGGTGCTAAAACAGGCTTAGAAATTACTTTGTGTGTTGTAGACAGGACTAAAAGGTCTGTTATTAAAATGTCTCTTGACTTTGTGTATTAGGAGCAAAATTGTTCCCTACATAATGGAGTAATGAGACGTGTTAACTTAGTGCTGTGTTTCAGTGCATTAGGGAGTGTGCAAGTGTCTGGTCCCAGGGTCCCCAATTATCCTGCCACAACACAGAGGCTGGTTTGTAATTAAGGCTTGGATTCCATGCTGGAATTCTTAGTGTTCACTCAGACAGGGGGGTGTGGACCTGGCTGAGAGGAATGATTCACAGCTTGCTCTGGGTTGGAAAGGACCTTAAAGCTCCTCCAGCTCCAACCCCTGCCCCGGGCAGGGACACCTTCCACTAGAGCAGGTTGCTCCAAGCCCCTGTGTCCAACCTGGCCTTGAACACTGCCAGGGATGGGGCAGCCACAGCTTCTCTGGGCACCCTGTGCCAGCGCCTCAGCACCCTCACAGGGAAGAGCTTCTGCCTCAGAGCTCATCTCAGTCTCCCCTCTGGCAGGTTCAAGCCATTCCCCTTGGCCTGTCCCTCCATCCCTTGTCCAAAGCCCCTCTCCAGGTTTCCTGGAGCCCCTTTAGGCCCTGGAGCTGCTCTAAGGTGTCCCCTTCAGGAGCCTTCTCTTCTCCAGCTGCCCCAGCCCAGCTCTCTCAGCCTGGCTCCAGAGCAGAGGGGATAAGAGGACAGATCTTGTATTGCTGCGACTTCAGCCCATTCTGGCAGAAGGTTCTGTCATTTACTAAAACACGTGCTTTGTCAAGCTACCACAGCCTTCGTCATGAGGGCTGGGAGCTCCATTTGATCCATGAGGAAGGAACAAACTTTGCCTTTTTGTGTTTCATGCTGAAGCCATTGGGGGATTTTCCTAATGAGATTGTGAGAGCATGAAGCCATTTCTGTAGCTGCAGCCTCACTTGCTCGCTCTCTAGAGACAACTCTTGGTTGTATAATGGAGGTCTAGACAAATCATGCCTCTGATTTTAATTGCCAGATTACATGCTGCAAGACTGCTGCTGTGAGAGAACAGGGTTGGTGATGCAGCTCCAAGCAAAACAGAGGGGTGGTGGGAAGCTGGATGCTGATTCCTTCCGTTGGGTGGAAGATTTGGTGTTGTGAGACATAATTCTTGTTCTTTGTTAGCATCAAGAAACAGGAGTATCTAAAACCTGCATCATAATTCAAGAGGGTACTTGATGTAATGTGAAATCTTGTCAGAATGGGACCAGAGGATAGATTTTAAGTGACCTCATTCTCTGTGCACGATATTGAACCACAAAGACACGGGTGGTGATTGAACAAGAGCTAAAAATGGATTTTTCTGCTGAGTTTGGATCTCGTGTTGCAGGCAGGGATTGGGATTTGCAGGAACTTCAAAGCTCTCCTGTACTGCAGAACATTTGGAACACTCACTTTTCATTAGTTTAATAAGTAACTGTTGAAACAGTTCCCAAAGGAGAAGACTTTTAATAGCATTAGTTTCCCAGTTCTGTTTCCTTGCAACTTCTCTATCGATTGGTTTGAGTTTGTGTTACTAACTTGTCAGGAATTCTTCCCTAATGAAATGGGAGCAACTACATTGCTCTGCTCTGCTGAGACCCCACTTGCAGCGCTGGGTACAGTGCTGGTGTCCTCAGCATCAGGAGGACATGGAGCTGTTGGAGCAAGTCCAGAGGAGGCCACGAGGATGCTCAGGGGCTGGAGCAGCTCCCGTATGGAGACAGGCTGAGAACATTGGGGCTGTTGAGCCTGGAGAAGAGAAGCTGCTGGAGACCTCAGAGCAGCTTCAGTGTCTGAAGGGGGCTACAAGGATGCTGCAGAGGGACCTTCATCAGGGACTGGAGTGACAGGACAAGGGGGGATGGGTTCAAACTGGAACAGGGGAAGTTCAGGTTGGATCTAAGGCAGAAGCTCTTCCCTGTGAGGGTGCTGAGGCGCTGGCACAGGGTGCCCAGAGAAGCTGTGGCTGCCCCCTCCCTGGCAGTGTTCAAGGCCAGGTTGGACACAGGGGCTTGGAGCAACCTGCTCTAGTGGAAGGTGTCCCTGCCTGTGGCAGGGGTTGGAATTGGATGATATTAAAGTCCCTTCATCCCAAACCATTCTACAGATCTATGATTCTTCCCATAACCTGTATAAAATGTCTCTTTAATAAGCCAAAGGCAAATTTGACCTTCCCTATACTGTTAACTTCTACCCACAATCTATTCAGATGCTGCAGGGCAATCACTGCCTGAGTTAATTTTCACACAGGAGTTTTGATTCCAAATGAAAACTCCTGTGTTTAATTAACAAAATTATTATAATCAAGTTTAAAATAATCAGATTATTTTAGATACCAGTTCCAGCTTTTGACTACATCTAGTGAAACACATTGGTGTAAAAATTAACATTACTTTATGCCAGATTTCAAATACTCATGTCAAGTTGAGTCTTAGACTGGTTGTTAAGTCATTGGCCTGTCCATCAGGGTATAGGTTCAGATTTAGCAATGGCTTTAGGAGCTTTGACACTGAGTGTGACTGAAGTGTGTGGCTTAGGGAATAGGAACTGGTTTGGGTTATTCTTCCATGTGTACTTTACCTGCCAGTCTGAAAGTTCTCAGCTTGTCAGGGCTTCACTTGCAGCCTCCCTGGGCAGTCCAAACCCACTGACGCACACTGTTGTTCCCAGCACAAGATCCTGCTGCTGGATCGAAATCCCAGCACTGGGTTAGCGGTGTGGAATGACACAGGTTAACATAGAAGGAGGCTTGGGATGAAGCTGAACCCTCCATCCTCCATTGTTGGCTTCTTTGCATTTCCACCCGCTTCCCTTTGAGGTTTTGGTTTCTGTGCAGTGTCTGATGTTGTCTCCAAGTGGGGTCTCACCAGAGCAGAGGTCACTGGGTGCTGCTGAAACCAGGACATGGCAGACTCTCATTTTATGACTTCTCTGGCATTTCTTTTACCCAGAGACTGACCCGATGAGCTGCTGGGACAAGCCTCATCTCTCCTACTTGCTCATTGTCACAGTAGATAGTAACATACAGCTGCTGGGTACCACTGGATCTCTTAATGTCACCAAGTCCTGTATACTCCCTGATCCTCCTTGTTTTGGGGAGGGAATGTTGAAGGACGAATGAGTGGACGATATTCCAGAGTAAAAATGGTGCTGAAAGTGTTATTCTGGGGTTAAACTGATGCAGTAGAGGGGGAAAATACTGGTTTCTGGATCCTGCATGTTTCAGCAGGCTGATTGCCAGGGGAGCCCTAAGACTGAGGAGGGAAGTAGATAACTTGCTTCATTGAATGCAGACAATCCTAGACTCTGACTCGTTTTATTTGTCAGCCCTGAATAAGCTTTAAAAGCCTTTCAGATTCCTGCTCTCCCTCAGCAGCCTGTGTTTCAGGGAATCTCATTGTTAGGTTCTGTGTTTCATGCCCAGAATATGTCAGCCTTCATTTTGCTCTCTTGGAGAGAGGAGGGAGAGCCCTGAAGACCTCCTTGGAGCAGTACCTGGCGCTCTCCACGCTGCTCACAAAGAGCCACAGGCTCGATGTGGGATTTGGCAGACAGACTTTCTCACGGCAGCTGCTGAAGGCCCGTGGCCTCTGGAGTAACCCTGTTCTCACAGAGCTGGCTGCATCCCCCAGCTTGGCTCTTTCTCCTCTTGTCCTTTGATTCTTGTGTGTCTGACGGGCAGGAATTACTCTGTGAGTTGCATTGCTCCCCTCAGAGAATGAGAATTAGGGGAAGGGTTTTGTTTGCTTTGCATTAGGAAGCAGGTTTCTTGCCTGGCTTTTCCCTCTGGACAGTGATTCTCCTCTCTTTTCCACCCTGCTGCAGGAGTGGCACACTGAGAACTGGTTTATGCCTCTGGTTGGTTGTGCCACTGATCTGGTGGGGATTTAGTGGCTGGAGGAGGAGGAGAGGCACAGGCTGCAAATGAGGGAAACTAATGATGAGAAACGAGGGTTTGTCTTGTTTTTCAGGGTTTAATCAGGAAGGAGGCTCAGGATTGAATGCTGAAAGAGACTCTGTGTGGCTTTATTCACTCACACGGCTGTATTTTGTCCCTGCCTGTAGCAGGGGGTTGGAAGTGGATGATCTTTAAGGTCCCTTCAACCCAAACTAGTCTATTCTGTGGTTTCACTCCTGCCTGTCCTGAATGCTCATCAGTACATGTGCTTTTATACAGACACATAGGCACAAATGTTTAGACATAGAATCCCAGACTGGTTTGGGTTGAAGGGACCATAAAGCTCCACCAGCTCCAACCCCTGCCCCGGGCAGGGACACCTTCCACTAGAGCAGGTTGCGCCAAGCCCCTGTGTCGACTCTGGCCTCGAACACGGCCACGG
>NW_009944302.1:14777-15840 GCF_000696875.1 Nestor notabilis | reverse complement strand
TAAGGTGTCCCCTTCAGGAGCCTTCTCTTCTCCAGCTGCCCCAGCCCAGCTCTCTCAGCCTGGCTCCAGAGCAGAGCTGCTCCAGCCCTCGCAGCAGCTCCGGGGCCTCCTCTGGCCTCGCTCCAGCAGCTCCATGTCCCTCTTGTGCTGTTCCCCAGAGCTGGATCAGGGCTGCAGGGGGGGTGTCCCCAGAGCACAGCACAGGGGGAGACTCCTTTTTAAGACACCTATATATATGTATATACACTATATATATATATGCATGTATATATATATATACAGCCTCCTGCCACATTCGTGGTGAGCTAAGCCTGCTGGCTGGGGTGCTGCAGGCACTGTGCTGAAGGCTCCTTTCAAAGCATCATGAAGTCTCCCTAATTGGATTTGTGCACATATGTTGTGGCTGATAAGCAGAAGGTTAATAAGGAAGAAAGTTGATTTTCTTAGTTGCCAAATTCCTTTTTTTAGTCAAATCATTTAGAGGAGAAATAGTGCTAAAGGCATCGAGGAGAAATACAGCTAAAGGCAGAATTTTCTGCCTGCTCTTACTGCAAAGGAAGGATTATGGTGTTTTCAACACTTAGCCTTTCTGTCAGCAGATTGGTTTAAATGCAGTAATTCCAGTGGGTTCCCACAGCTGAGGATTTGAAGGCTCCCCACCCCTTCCCTTTATAAACTGTATCCTTCAATTCCTACATATTAAACAAGGTGGAAATAAATGATTAAACTGGCCACAGTTTAAAACCTTTTGGGTTTTTTAATACTTATTCCATGTAGGATCACCAAGTGCATGATACCAGCAAAGAGCTATATGAGGTGATGCTTTTCCATCTTTGTGTCAGAGCAAAGATGTCAAACAGCCTAATTTAGGCACGATCTGGCAGGATTGTGCCAAACTGTTGCACATCCAGCCTTAAAAGTGATTGGGAGGGATTTCTTTCTCCCCAAAACCTTCTGTGTCAAGAACTGGGTCAAAATGACTCTTAGGGCTGCAGTGAATAAGCAGAAGAAAGCCCTGTACTGGAAGGGTAGGAAGGAAATTTGCTGCATCCTCTATCTTTAA
>NW_009944302.1:10473-14767 GCF_000696875.1 Nestor notabilis | reverse complement strand
AGCAGGAAAATGTGCTGGAGGAGTGAGAGGTTGAACAGATCTTCCCCTCCAGAGCTAATAGGGATTGATGGAATGATGAAGTGATGCACCAGAGAGGAGCAGAGTTTACCATAGCACCTGTGTATGCACTGACAACGTACCAGGACCCTTCTGAAAGTGTTGCTGTAGGTGGATTTGGATATTCTCCAGTGCAGCCTCATCCTGTGATCCCTTTTTCAAGTGGTTTTTTGCCTCCCAGAAGTCACAAAGCTGTTTTTCTTTCATAAAATTGAAATTGAGATCCTTAAATCAACCTGAGAGCTCACTGAATACTGAACACTGGGAGAGCAGAAGTAGTTCTAGGGGCAAAGCTCAGGAAAGAAGGAGAGTCAGAACCTTCTGTTCCCAGATGTGATTGAGTCAGGAAGTTTAGTGAAGACTGTTAAAGGCAAAGAAAGCATCGAGACTGCAACGAGCTTGTGGGTTCACACCACAGAATCCCAGCCTGGGTTGGGTTGGAGGGACCTTAAAGCTCCTCCAGCTCCAACCCCTGCCCCGGGCAGGGACACCTTTCACTAGAGCAGGTTGCTCCAAGCCCCTGTGTCCAACCTGGCCTTGAACACTGCCAGGGATGGGGCAGCCACAGCTTCTCTGGGCACCCCGTGCCAGCGCCTCAGCACCCTCCCAGGGAAGAGCTTCTGCCTCAGAGCTCATCTCAGTCTCCCCTCTGGCAGGTTCAAGCCATTCCCCTTGTCCTGTCCCTCCATCCCTTGTCCCAAGCCCCTCTCCAGGTCTCCTGGAGCCCCTTTAGGCCCTGGAGCTGCTCTAAGGTGTCCCCTTGAGGAGCCTTCTCTTCTCCAGCTGCCCCAGCCCAGCTCTCTCAGCCTGGCTCCAGAGGAGACATGTCCTTGTGAAAAGTTCCTTTCCAGATTTCTTGTAGGCCCCCTTCAGGCACTGAAAGACTGGATGGAGATGTTGAATGCAAGGAAACACCCAGTGCTGTGGGTAACAGGCAGGCAGTGTTTGGTGGTGACAATGTCTGAAATGGTGTAAAAATACAAGTGCAGTGTGTGTCAGATGTTCACATCTGGGTGTGTGCTGAGCAATGGACCTGATCTCTACTAGGGTTGTTCTTCAAAGGTAAGAAACACTGAGGTGGTCATTTATTAACCCTGATGAATAGTAAAGGCACAATCTATCCTTCCATCCATCTGATACATTCTCTCCTTCCATCTTTGATGACACACATGAAAAAGAGACTGTTGCTGTTGAAACTTGCATGGTTCCTACCAAGAGGACATAGGAGGGTGTCAGAGAAGTCACTCAGCTGAAGGACAGTCCTTAACTGGGCTGTTCCTGTGCAGGAGAAGGCAGACCCTTATGGGCCCAGGAACCCAAGTGAATTCTCACACATTAACAGTGGACATATCTGAAGGCTCCTCACCCAGGGGGCAGGGGAAAAGGTACGTTGTGGGAACCACACATCTGAGCCTCAGGGGCAGAGGTAGGAAGTGCAGGAGAGGGAACTGGTCCTGTTCACTCTCCCCTCTCAGTGCAATAAAACTGTGAAGAGATGTTGGAGCCTTGCTGGGAAACTGGAGAGTGTTCAAGTGAGAGGTGGAAGAACTGCTTTGGGATTGCAGGTTCCTGTTGTGAGCAGGGTCATGGTGATGGAGCAGGTACTAAAAGGGGGGGCACTCAGAAAAGGATTGGGAAATTCCTGAAAGGAAAATCCTTCCTGTGGTTCACAGGGAGCCTGAGCCACGGATATGTGGAGTCTGGTAGAAGGTGCTTGGGGGATGTCATGACACACACCCCCTTTTATGATGCCCTTCTGTGTGTGCCACCTGGGTCAACAGTGGATGTTGTGTTTGACTTGGTGTGTCCATGCTCCTGTGTAACCAACTGTGGAGCTGTGAAGGTTGAGTTCCCACCTGATACTGGGGAGGTTTTGGGGTCTGTGCACGTCTGTGAGGTGGAAATGCTGCCTTCCAAACAGAGAATGTTAGCAGAGAGGGTGATGGAAGGTTTGCTCTTGTAGCCAGTCACATTTGATTTCACTCACAACAAAACCATGGGTTGCCATTTCCTGACAATAAAGGTTATATTTGGTGTCAGGCTTTTGGTGTCAATAGTCCTGGAGGATGTATTGAATCATTGTTTGAACTGTATCAACCATGGTGCACTCTTTCAAGTGTGATTGTTTTGATCTGTTCCCTGTTTCCTTGCAGCTTTTCCGGCGTGTGGCAGCTGCCTTGCCTGGAATGGAAAGCACACAAGACAAAAGTAGAGAAGACAGTATCCTTTATGTGGCAAAGTGCTGCCAGGCATTACCCTGGATGAGTTAAGTAACAAGGATGAAGAAAGAGGGAGTAATATCTCTCCTGCAGCTCTTGGTCAGCTTATGAACATCCCAAAGTGAGGCCTGAGAGGGAATAGGGGCAAGTAACCTTCAAACTTGAAGTACTGAGGAGGAAAGCTTGGTGGGTTAGAAGGAGTGTAAGGATGGAGGCCTCTACTGTGAAGTAGGGATGCTCAGGGCTGTGAAGTGGGGCCATGAACATGAGGACAACTGAATGCAAGCTGAAGGAGGCCATCAGGAAAGTGCAGAAGGGTGCAGACAAACACATCCAGGATTCTTTGTGTGGTGTTAGGGTAGGTTGGATGCGTGGAGGGAGGAGGAGACTATGGAGTGGGAGAAAAGAGTGGCAAAGAGGCCTGGAAAAACCCCTCTGTGGCTCTTGCAGATCTGACTTGCAGAATCCTGCAGTAAGCCAGGTTGGAAGTGTCCTCTGAAGGTGCCTTCTCCAACCCTCCTAGACCTGCTCTAGTGGAAGGTGTCCCTCCCTGTGGCAGGGGCTTGGAACTGGATGAGCTTTAAGGTCCCTTCAGCCCAAAGCAGTCTGGGATGCTGGGATTCTGTGCTAGAACTGGGTGAGCTTTTTTGAGATGAGGAACTTCTTCAGGGTTGTCAGTTTCTCTGCAGCAGGGATCACGTAGCTGGCAGCTGGGAAAGAAACGGAGGAGAAAGGGTGCTTTGGAGGAAGTCTGCAGCAGGAACTGGAGGAGGAGGACAAGCTTGGTGCTAAAACTACATCTCCTGTAGAGCATCCGACCACACAGAGGAAAGGAGGATTTGGGAGGCTGTGGATTGCAATTAAAGCACAAGCTTTGTGGGATATGGACTTGATTGATCCAAAATGTTTGCTTATGCAGGTCACCAAAAGGTTAATGAACAACAATCTTTATTAATGAGGATGGTGGCAGAATGCACCAGCACTGGGCGATGCAGTTTCCATATCAGGGTGTTTGATCACCAGTCTCTAAATGGGACTGCAACAAGGGCACTTTGTGTTTGACTCCCTGCAGGCTGCAGATAGCAGGAATTCAATAGGATTGTCTCCCAGGCAGCTGTGCAGGATTAATGGGGGGGATTTTCCATGGGCTTCTTGACACAACACTGGACCGCTCGTGCATGGTATGAAGCTGGGAGGCTCATTTTGAGCATCTCTTGACTTAAATAATAGGTTGAGGTTTAGATCAGCCAAAAGGACCAAATATTCAGGATGAATTATTGGTCTTATGTTTCCCTTTTTGTGTTTATTCCCTCCTGACCTCCAGAAGAAGCACCTCCAACCCCCTAAAGACACAATTTGGAAGTACCAGCTGCATGACCTGTTTGCTTGTATTAACTGATAACACAAAGGCTTAAGACGTGTGCTGAACCCATGAGTCAGGTTTGGAGATTAGAGTCCAAAGCTCCTGCTGTGAAAGGCTATGGCAGTGGTGGAACTGTAGGGCATCCACTGGGAATTTGAGTGTCAAAGGAAGAAGCTTATCACATCCTGCATTAAAGCTGAGTGTGGACACGGGAGCGAGAGGGGCATTGCCAGTTGGATGTGAAGTACAGAGGAGCAGGAGTTTGTCCTTCCCTGGGTTCCTCTGGGCTCCTGCTATCTCCAGGGCTTCATTGTTCTCTGAGGAGCAGGTAGATCCCCTCATGGGTGCTGTTGGCCATGCTGGCAGGATGAATGGAGTGTTGATGGGAAACTGGGGGCTTCCAAGTTGTTCCTGGTGCCCTCTGAGAATGGTCACTGGACACTTCGGTGTATGGAACAAGAGGAGATCACGTAGGGTCATGGGGGAAAGAGCAGGCTCTGGTTAGAGACACAGAATCACAGGGTGCTTTGGGTTGAAGGGACCTTAAAGCTCCTCCAGTCCCAATCCGCTGCCCCAGGCAGGGACACCTTCCACTAGAGCAGGTTGCTCCAAGCCCCTGTGTCCAACCTGGCCTTGAACACTGCCAGGGATGGGG
>NW_009944302.1:2901-10442 GCF_000696875.1 Nestor notabilis | reverse complement strand
CCCTGTGCCAGCGCCTCAGCACCCTCCCAGGGAAGAGCTTCTGCCTCAGAGCTCATCTCAATCTCCCCTCTGGCAGGTTCAAGCCATTCCCCTTGTCCTGTCCCTCCATCCCTTGTCCAAAGCCCCTCTCCAGGTCTTCCGTCAGCATTTGGGGTCTGACCTGATTTCTGTTACCTGCTTAAGAATGTGCCAAGCACCTGTACCTTGGCTTCAGCTTGGAGCTGTCTTTTAAAGAGCTTCTTAAAAGACTTTACAAGTATGTGACTACTTGGAAAGTGTTTTCATAAAGAAACGGTGAATGCCCCGTCCCTGGCAGTGTTCAAGGCCAGGCTGGACACAGGGGCTTGGAGCAACCTGCTCTAGTGGAAGGGGTGCCCGGCCGGGGGCGTGCCTGGGGCAGGGGTTGGGGCTGGATGATCTTAAGGTCCTTTCCAACCAAAACCAGTCTGAGATTCTCTGCTTTTGGTGAGAAATACAAACTGAAAAAGCCAGTCAACATCCAGCTCCACCTGAGCTGGGCTGGGAAAAGAGTTGGGAATCTGTTTTCCTTAACTTACCTCCTCCAGTGATTGACATAAAACTGGAAAAGCCTCAAGAGCAGCCTGTCAGTGAAGGAGGCTGTTCCTGCTAATACCATGTGGCTTCTACCTTGCTCCAGAACATCACTGCTTTCCCTCCCTTTACTCTTCATTGACTGCAGTGTGAATATTGGCTTGAACCTTCCCCTTTCAGTAATAACGTATTGCAGTTCATCATCGCTGGCTGTCTCGTGGAGATGATCTCTTAGCTTCACAAGCACACACACACACAGAAAAATGTCAGTGTCTTCATTATTTATAAGAAAAAACAAAAAAAAGCCAAAATATTCCAGCATATTCTAGTTATAACTTTAAAAAACCCACAAAAAAATAGGTACAATTTCTTAATATTTGTTCCTTTTTTAATATGTTATGATATTGCACTTTGAAATGATGGCAACTGAGGAAGTTTGGCGTTGGACTTAGAGGAGATGTACGTGCAGAAGAACGTTTGGGAATCTCAAACCCGTTTGATTTCTCTTTAACAACCTGGCAATGACTTAGCAGTCAGGAATGCAACAGGAGGGTTAAATCCTTATCCTTATAATAATAATAATAAAAGCATTAAACCCAAGCTCTTAAATCTTTTAAGCAGAGATTTTCTGGTTTTCAAACCCCCCGCCCCCCAATTGGGAACCAACCTTAAAGGGGGGTTTCAACACCACCAAAGGATTTTTGAGCTCGCAGAGGCAACGTGAACACAGTTCCAAGAAAGCATCTGGAGAACACACAAAGCGTCTTTGGGAATGGGCTGAATGGCTTCTGGAGGTCCTGGGGGGGAAGTTTTTTAAAGAGTGGATGTGCGTTAGCAAAACACTTGCAGGAAACAGGGAAATCACATTTGGAATGCAGGATGAGTTTTAAGAGCATTTTGGTTTTCCTTTTGACGTAGGACACCGATGACTTAGTGCTGCCCAAGAGATGGGAACAGAACGGTTCAGTCTGGAGGAGAGAGTGTTTGAATTCTTTATTCTTTTTCATTGTAGGGGAAGTAGGAAGTGAATTCAGGACTGGCACTGCTGGAATGGGGTGAAACCTTTCAAATTGATTTTTAATGAGGAAGGAGCAGGTGGATCACCCGGCGAGAGGCTGCGGTAACAGACCAGTCCCCGGCCGGGACAGAGAGGAGGCAGAAGGGGGCATTACTGCACCCCTTTCCCATAGGATTATGCTAGGTCGGCAGGGGAAGGGGCATTTCCTAAGCTATCTAGTTGAGAGCTCTTAGATGGAAGGGAAGGGAGTTGAATAGGATGGAAACCAACTTTGATTATCCAGATTTATGCCTTTAATTTTTTAGCTTTTTTTTTTTACGTTCAGTCTTCCAAGTTTGCTTTAGTTTGGTTCATTAGAGCTGTATAGTTTGGGTCAATACTTCTGAATATCATGTCCTATTTCCTTAGGCTTACAAATAACCTTTTTTTTTTTTCCCCTTGGATATTTATTTCTTTGCTTCAGTTTTTTACTCCTTTTCTGTCTCGTTTCGCCGAGGAATCTGTTTTAGAGCTTTGCTGATGTTTGCGAGATGTAGCTACCCGAGAAACACAGAGTCCAACACACACTAGAAGTGCACCCTTGTAATCTTTACTAGTCATTGTGAAGTTGCTGTGTAAGTTACTAAAACCACAACTGTAAATACATTTGTTTGCTGGGGCCAATCTGGCTGAGTTACAAGTGCAGGAAGGAATTCTTGAGTCTGTGTTGCGATTGCTACCTTCAAGCCCGACAATTGCAAGTGAATATTCAGGCTCCTTCTTTGTTCTCTTCTGCCCCTTTAACCAGCTTAAAGATAACCAACTGGGGAAAGAGAAAAGGGAATCGTCCTCACCACCACTTTCACCAGGAAACGGGGTAGGAAACATGGAATTCTTCATTCCTGAAGGGAATGTTAGGCTCGTGCCCTGCCCTGGGTTTCTAGCGGCTCTGCACAATAATAACTTAAAAGGCAGAATTGAGATGTAAAGTGCTTTTATAATGCAATATTAAAGGCGAGTTTTTTTTTGACGTGGCATGTCTTGAAATAAACATCAATGATATGTGACAAAGGAGCATTCTTTCTTTCACAAGAGAACTCCTGGGGGGAAGGAAACCTGGCTGCTTTTCCTGTGTTGTACTGGGCTCAGCTGTGCCAAACCCGTTCGTTTCGCGGCTTCTTTTTCGCTTTGGTTTCCTTTGGGGGTTTCTTTTTCCTTTGGTTCTTCATGCAGCTTCCATTGGTTGGTCCTCATTTTCCACAAGCGCATCCTTGGGTTTGGTTCTGCCAGAACCAAACCCCTCCGTTTGCCATCGTTCCAAGCTTTAAGCACTGGATTTGCAAGGAGCTGGCTTAGCACATCCCAGTGATGAGCAGCTCGGCTGCGCTTAGTGGAGCTGCTTGAAGAGTCTCCTGGCTGCGTGGCCAGGAGCAGGTTTGTCCAGTGGACCTGTTATATTTTGCTCTATAGAAAAAGGCTTCTTGATTCCATGATTCCATGAAGGAGCCGTGGCCACGAGCTTGTGTTCAGCCCAGGAACAAGGAGGAGCCGCCGTTGTTCGGCCCTTCTCCCCCAGGAGACCCTGAGGTCTGCTCAGGACAGGCAGGTACATCCAGCACCATCCTTGCTGACAGTGCTTAACGTGACGACAGGCCTCCATCCTCTCCCAATCCCACTTTTCCAGAGGGAAAACCACTTCCAACATGAGCACAGCAGCAACTCAGCCTGGTTGGTTTTCTTTTGCACCGTAATTCCTCGTGCCATCCGTTCATCAGGGTTTAGGTTTGAAGTTGATTTTGCTCCATGGACGTGGTGGAACCACAGGAACAGCCTTTTCTTGCTGCTGCCTTTGTGAACAGTGAAGGTTTCTGCTCTGTTTCTTTTCTCCTCCCCACTCTGGCTTGATCCTTGTACAGTCCATGACGCAGCTATTCCATTACTCACTTTTTGTCTTGATAACAAGTAGTTGAAGAAATTGTATAAGGGGAAAAAAAGGTTCCTTTTCTTCATGTTGGAATGTCACTGGTACCTCAGCTCTGTTTGATAAATGAAACAACGACGACAACCAAGTTCCTTAGCGCTTGAACTAAATAAATACCTGTCTCATTGGAAAGCTCTGGGTCTCTTCTCTAAGTCCATCCCAGCTCAGTGTGGGGCACAGGGCATCAGGTTCCTGCTGCTTGCTGCTGCTTTGGGGCGTTGAAGTGCTGCAGGAGGTGGTTTTAAGGGCAAAAGGAAGGTTTTGGGGAGGGGGTTTTGAAGGAAAGCTGGTGGGGTTGTGTGCTTGTTCCAACAGTTCCACCCGGTGTCTCTGCCGTTGTTTCCAGCGCCTGATGAGTGGAATCAAGGATGCGGATGGAGAGCTCGCTCCTGAAATCCAGCTGCTTTCCTCCCTTCCCTTTTGCAAACGTGATCCAGGTGTGTTGTGCAGACTCACCACTGCCTTGGCTTCTGGACCAACACCATCTGCCTTGAGGAGTATCTTCCTTAAGCCTCCATCCTGCTGGAGATGGCAGAGGAGGTCTGCAGGGATGGGGAGGTGAGTACCAGGAACAGATACTCGTGGGTGGACTTACCCTTATCTAGTGTTTCCTTAAGGGGAATTAACTGGTGGTGGTGACACTGGCACCCTTAACCTCTGTCACTTGTTCAAGCTCTTCTCTTACTGAAAGGACCATCAAGTCCTTCTCTTTGAAGGCTCAGGGGGGACCTGATCGCTCTCTGCAAGTGCCTGACAGGAGGATGGAGGCAGGAGGGGGCTGGTCTCTGCTCCCAAGGAACAAGGGATGGGACCAGAGGAACCGGCCTCAAGCTGCCCCGGGGCAGGTTTAGCTGGAGCTGAGGAACAATTCCTTGCCCAGAGGCTGCTCAGGCATTGGAACAGGCTGCCCAGGGCAGGGCTGGAGTCACCGTCCCTGCAAGTGTTCGCAGCCCGTGGAGCCGAGGCCTCAGTGCCAGGGGTCAGTGGTGGCCTTGGCAGGGCTGGGAATGGTTGGACTGGATGAGCTGAAAGGGCTTTTCCAACCTGGTTGATTCTGTGATTCAATAAATTGGTTGGGAAATTTGACAGACAAGGAACTTGGAACATCCTGTTTCAGGACTGGGGATGTGCTGGAGTTAGTGACATGGGAACAACTGGATGGTGAGAGGTCACTGGAGAAGGGTTGTACCACCATGAGGAGCTTTCATTGCTCATGCTTGGAGGTGGGAGCACCGAAACCACCAGCTCCACCTCTGGCAGTGGATGGATCTATTGGAACCATGGAGTCTCAGACTGGTTTGGGTAGAAGGGACCTTAAAGCTCCTCCAGTCCCAACCGTGCCCCGGGCAGGGACACCTTCCACTAGAGCAGGTTGCTCCAAGCCCCTGTGTCCAACCTGGCTTAGTGTCCCTGGGGAGCACTGGAGTGTGATGGTCTCAGTTCCTCCTCTCTGCTCCCTGTTCCTGTGGAATTACTTCAATGCTGTCTCCTCACAGACGGGTATCCCAGTTTCCCACCTGTAAAAGGAGTTTGGGATTAAGCTGTGGGGAAGGTGCTCAGCAAGGCACAGGCTGGGGGCACCCATCTGGATGCCGGTGGGTCCAGCTCTGCTCCCAACGCCCCTGGTTTTTACTGAGCTCCGAAGTCAGGCAGGGAGCGTGTGGCTGGGATCAGAAGGCGCCTCATGCTGGGGTTTGTTCCTGCCTCTGCCCCACTGGGAGGATCAACCCTGATTCCGCAGAGCCGCAGCATCTGCAGAGCTGCTGCAGCACCGCCGCTGCCTGCTCCCTGCACAGCACCACGTCTGCTCCCTGCACCGCACCACGTCTGCTCCCTGCACAGCACCACGTCTGCGCCCTGCACAGCACCACGTCTGCTCCCTGCACAGCACCACATCTGCTCCCTGCACAGGACCAGGTCTGCTCCCTGCACAGCACCACGTCTGCGCCCTGCACAGCACCACGTCTGCTCCCTGCACAGCACCACGTCTGCGCCCTGCACAGCACCACGTCTGCTCCCTGCACAGCACCACGTCTGCTCCCTGCACAGCACCACGTCTGCTCCCTGCACAGCACCACGTCTGCTCCCTGCACAGCACCACGTCTGCTCCCTGCACAGCACCACGTCTGCTCCCTGCACAGCACCACGTCTGCTCCCTGCACAGCACCACGTCTGCTCCCTGCACAGCACCACGTCTGCTCCCTGCACAGCACCACGTCTGCTCCCTGCACAGCACCACGTCTGCTCCCTGCACAGCACCACGTCTGCTCCCTGCACAGCACCACGTCTGCTCCCTGCACAGCACCACGTCTGCTCCCTGCACAGCACCACGTCTGCTCCCTGCACAGCAGGGCTGCGCCCTGCACAGCCCCACGTCTGCTCCCTGCACAGCACCACGTCTGCTCCCTGCACCCGAATCCTCCGCAAACGCACCCAGTGCGAGGGCCCAGGGTGATGCAGCAGCTCCTCTTCCCACGCTGGGCATGTGCCAGCCCCGCAAGGGACACGAGCCGGGGCTGTGTTGGCTGCTGCTCCCTGTGCTCCCTGCGGCGGTCGGGAAAGCTGCTCTGCTCCCCCCACCCGGCGCCGGGAACAGCCCCCTCCAGCCGCGGTGCTGCTCCTCCTCCTCCTCCCGGCAGCGCCGGCGCTGGGCTTTGCAGCCTTCCCGGGCCTGGATTTGCAGCGAGTCCTGCAAGGATCTAGTCTGTTTCCCTCCTTTTAAGCACCTTTCCCATCCCCGAGCGTGTGCCAAGGTCGAACGTGGCTTTTAGAAGGTATTTGGGATCCTCTCGTAGCTGAATGTCACAACGGCTCAGGCTGATGCTCGGGTGCGCCAGGAGCTGGAACAGGGACATGAGCTGCTCCCTGGAGGATGCGGTTGGAACTGGGGGATGTCAAGGTCCTTTCCAACCCGTTCTGTGATTCTAAGAGGAGCAGGGACAGGGCTGGAGGCAGCTGGGTGAGGAGGGAGCAGGCTCCCCGTGAATGCAATTCCAGGTGAATTCTCCAGCTTTTCCAACCTGCTCCCAAGTTCTGAGTATAAATAAAAGCCATTCGAGCTCTCGCTGTTGGCCACCCGGAGAGTGCGTCTGGAATGAGGATTGAGATAAAGGCTTGATTAAAGTTAATGCTAATTAAAGCCTCAAATCACTCTCTATCCCCTCAGAGCCAAGTGCTGCATCCACGGTGCTGCGTGTCCTCGGATCCGGGGTGCTGGAGGGAGGAACTGGTGGTTATTGGTGCTCCCGGCGCTGGTGCTGACCTTTTCCATGTTTATCCAAGCTCGAGAAGAGGGGATGGGAGGAAGTTCAAGGCTCGATCCTGACATTTGCTGACACTCCGTGACCTGTGATGCAGCCGCTTCCTTTCCAGATGAGTGGGATTTGATCGGAGCGAGGGTGCAGCAGCTCCAGCGGGTTTCTTTGCTGTGACACCAGAGGATTGACCTCCCAAGGCTGTTTGTGGGCCTGTTTGGCCATTAACCACTCGTGCCTTGTCCTTAACACAGATCCCACTGCGTTAATCCTTGCTTTGGAGAGGTTTTGGGTTGTTCCAGGGTTTGGGCAGTGTTTGGGGCTTCAGCAGCTCTTGCTGCTGGGAGAGAAGGGTCCAATCCAGTGGGTTTCTGTTGGGTTGGGAATGGAGCAGCTCAACCCTGGTTCGTGTTTCTCAGCACATCTTGTCGCTCTGCTCCTGCACAGCACCATTCCCATCGGAGCTGCCAGGAAGCCCTCTCCGGTGGATGAAGACCAAGTGGAGCAGAACCCAACCCAGGTGGTTTTGTGGGTGCTGGTCTCTGTCCTTTGTGCTCCCAGATCGATTTTAACGTGTTATTGCTCCTTCATTTGGCTTCCTGGTGAAGGAGGGGTCTGGCTGCCCCCAGCTGCCCCCACCGGCAGCGAGAAGACCCCTGGAGGCACGTCCTGGTCCGTCACTGCTATTCTTGGTGCCCTCCCCTGGATCACTTGGTGGCCCTGGGTCCTCAGGAGACCAGCACAGCCCCACTTGGTG
>NW_009944302.1:0-2829 GCF_000696875.1 Nestor notabilis | reverse complement strand
GGGGCTTCTGTGGGTCAGCAGCTGGACGTGGCGCAGGAGGCAGCAACAGCGTCCAGGTTGTGCTGCTCCGGAAGCATTTCCAGATGTTTTCATCTCCAGGTGTGTCTTGCCAAGTGTGGTGAATGCTGCTGGTGGTGTCGGAGATGGGCTTGTCCAGGGAAAGCTCCGGCTTTTCCCAGACCATAGAACCCCAGAGTGGTTTGTGTTGGAAGGGACCTTAAAGCTCCTCCAGCTCCAACCCCTGCCCCGGGCAGGGACACCTTCCACTAGAGCAGGTTGCTCCAAGCCCCTGTGTCCAACCCTTCCCCACTCACTTTGGTGCCATCCACAAACTTCATCGAGGAACACTCGATCCCATATGAAGACACTGATCAGTTCTGGGCCCAATACGGAGCCCTGGGGGGGACCCCTGGTGACAACGGGTCCCCAGTTCACCACCCCCCTCAGGGGCTGCTGCTCGGCCAGTTTCCTCCCATCTCATGGACCACTCATGGAGACCATGACACATCCGTTTCTCTTGGAGGAGGCTCTGGGAAAGCCTTGGAGAAATCCAGATGGACAATGTCCACCCCACGTCTACCGAGCGGGTTGCTTGGTCATAGGAGATGGACACCCCCCTCCATCCCTCCCTGCAGCCCTCCCGTGTTCCCAGCCACACACAGGGAAGGGCTGTTGCTCCACCGGGAGCAGGGCTGGGGCCACCTTGCAAAGGGCCTTCTGGTCCTTAGGGACAGGTTTAGGTGGAGGTGACGGTGGAAAATAGATGGGAAGTGGGACCACGGAGGCGCCGTGGTGAGTGTGATGCTTTTGAGCCATCTTAAGGCTTAAAATGGACCTGCAGGGACCATCACAGACCAGTTCCTTCCCGGACAGAGCTGGCTTATCCCACAGGGACTGGCTTTGGGATTGGAAGGGAAGGAGCTGCTCGGCCAGTGCAAGGTCACTGTTCTCCAGCATGAGCGGGGTTTGTCCCTTGTGCATCTCTTCAGGGCCCTGGAGCCACCGCAGAGGCCACGAATGGGACCTGGTTCGGCAAAGCTGAGGGTGGTTCTGAGGCTCATCCCTCCCCTGGAGCTGCTCCCGATGGGACAGGGAGGGAGGAGAAGGGACACAGGAGGACGTGGGGAGCTGGTGACACCCCCATAGCTCCAGAGGGGGCTCCAAACCTTCCCCCTGCCCGGACATCCCTGGGGAAGCGCCTCCTGCTCCTCCCCCCCCCACAGGCCAGGGCTCCTTTTCCACTGCCTTTATTAATGTGGAAAGCTTTAGTTTTCCATGTTTTCCCTTCCCAGGCGGGCTGCCAGGAGCGGGTTTGCAGCGGGGGAGGCCGGTGGTGTGGGATATCCCAGTCCCGCGCCAGGCGCTGGGATGGTGCGAGCGGGGGGGCACTGCTGCCACCGGGGGCTTGCTGGACTTTCCAAAGTGGCTGCGGGATTTGATGGGAATTCCTGGTGGTGTCTGATATCAATGGATACAATCCTGCCTCTGCCCCTCCCACCCAATGCCTCCCAATGCATGGACATGTCCCCTGGCCTCAGCCCACCCAGAGGGGCTCTGTGCCCCCCTCAATCCCAAATCCCTGCTTCCCAAATCCCTCAATGCCTGATCCCAACTTGGCTGCCAGGAAGGGTCCTGGGAAAACTGCCCTTGTCCCCACGGATTCCTTCCCCTCCCAAAATCCAGGGTGAAACTCAAGATGCTGCATGTCCCTCCTGCAGCGAGCGCTGGGGAAGCTCCAATATTCCCAGGGCTCTTCCCAGCCCTATTCCCAAGGGTTTACCCCCAATTCCCATAGGCTTAGCTCTGGTTTCCAAGAGTTTAGCCCCCATTTCCAGGGCTTTAGCCCCAGTTCCCAGGGGTTTAGCTCCAATTCCCAATGATTTAGACTCAATTCTCAAGGGTTTAGCCCCAATTCCCAAGGTTTTGGCCCTATTTCCAAATTGTTTAGCTCTAATTCCCAAAGGTTTAGCCCCAGTTCCCAAAGGCTGAGCTCAAATTCCTAGGGTTTAGCCCTAATTCTCCGTGGTTTAGCCCTAATTCCCAGGGGTATAGTCCCAATTCCCAAGGGTTTAGCTCCCATTCCCAAGTGTTCACCCACAATTCCCACCTTGAGCAGCCTCTCTTGGCGATTCCCGCTCCGATGCTGGTTCCCCTCCCCAGAACAGCCCCAGCTTGTGCTGTGCCACTGGCTTCACTCGGCCAAGCTGGGGCTGCTTAAAACTTCATCCACTTCCCCCCAGGCACCTCCCCCTGGCTCCAAATCCCGGGATTTCCACCTCCAGCTCCTTGGGGAGGTTTGGGATGTGGAGTTGAGCCCGTTTTGGGGGGGATACAGGCTGTGCCCTTCCCTCTGCTGCTGATGCCGTGCCCCTGGCGATGGGAATCGGGCGCTGTGGGGTCCTGTGGTAGGTTTTGGGGTGTCTCTGTAGCACATGGGGGTTATTTAATGCACAAGCTGGGGCTGGGAGTGGGATATGGGGTGGGTTTGGGGTTAGGAGTGGGATATGGGATGGGTTTGGGGCTGGGAGCGGGATATGGGATGGGTTTGGGGTTAGGAGTGGGATATGGGATGGGTTTGGGGCTGGGAGCGGGATATGGGATGGGTTTGGGGTTAGGAGTGGGATATGGGATGGGTTTGGGGCTGGGAGCGGGATATGGGATGGGTTTGGGGTTAGGAGTGGGATATGGGATGGGTTTGGGGCTGGGAGCGGGATATGGGATGGGTTTGGGGTTAGGAGCGGGATATCGGGTGGGTTTGGGGTTGGGAGCGGGATATGGGGTGGGTTTGGGGCTGGGAGCGGGATATGGGGTGGGTTTGGGGTTAGGAGC
>NW_009944301.1:0-262 GCF_000696875.1 Nestor notabilis | reverse complement strand
GGGTTGTGGTGCTTGTGGTAATCAAGTTGGTTTTAGAGTGTTTTCGAGGTCCCAGGGGTGCTGGGAGGGATAAAGATGCCTGGGGTTGGTTGGGTTTTGTGGTACCATGTAGTTTTGGGGTGGCTTAGGGCTCCTGGGATGGATGGAGATGACTTGAGCAGGGTTGGCTCCTGGGTACCACATGGGGTATGTGATACTTTAAGGGTACCAGGCTATAGCAGGGAGGAGCAAGAATGTTGGCAGTGATGGAGATACCTGGGAC
>NW_009944300.1:0-1897 GCF_000696875.1 Nestor notabilis | reverse complement strand
CCCGCGGGGAGGGGCTGCACGGGCGGGGCGGCTCCGGGAGCTCCCACCCATCCACGGACCCGAGACAGCCCTGAACCCGCACGGGAGCACAAGAGACAGCCCCGGGAGCATCCCGCACCCCTGGGCGCATCCCGCACCAAGAGACAGCCCCGAACCTGTACGGGAACACAAGAAGAGACAGCCCTAAACCCGAACTGTCCCATGAGCTCCCACCACGCTGGGGCACCCTTGGGAACATCCCACACCCAGAGACACCCCTGCACTCACAGGGCCTCGGGAGCACCCTGCACCCCAAAAGAGATGCCTGCACCGTCACAGCCCTGGCACAGACACAGCACTCACACACTCCACCCCAAGAGACACCTACCCAAAAGCACCCCTGTGTACACACAGCCCTGTGAGCAACCCCCCTGTGCCCCCAGAGTCACCTGCAGATGCACCCTGTGCTCACACACCCCAGGAACATCACCTGCATGGACAGGCAGACAGAGTTACACCCTGCATGCACCCTTCTCACCACAGACAGCCCAGGTACAGCTGTGCACTCCAACACACACAGCAACACCCCACCACCAACTGACATGTCATCACCATGCGCTTGGACACTGACTCCAGGGTCAGTACAGCCATGACATGGGCCTCAAACGTGCCCAGCCCTCATACACAGACAGTGCTTGTGCACCTGGGTATGTAGCAAGCACACTGTGCCCTTATGCACTGCCACATGCCACACCCGTCCCCTCTCTGCTCCAAACGGGGTAAGTCTCTCTAAGTGGACACACATGCATGTCTTGCTTGGCAGCCTTGCGAGCATCCTCATTACCACAGCGTGGAGCTCCTGGCTTTGGTATCAGAGAATCACAGGTATGTGGAGCTGTTGGAGCGAGTCCAGAGGAGGCCACAAAGATGCTCTGAGGGCTGGAGCAGCTCTGCTCTGGAGACAGGCTGAGAGAGCTGGGCTGGTTCAGCCTGCAGAAGAGAAGGCTCCTGAAGGGGAAACCTTAGAGCAGCTTCCAGTGCCTAAAGGAGCTACAAGAAATCTGGAGAGGGGCTTTTGACAAGGGCCTGTAGGGACAGGACAAGGGGAAATGGCTTTAAACTGGCAGAGGGAAGATTGAGATGAGACATTAGGAAGAAGTTCTTCCCTGTGAGGGTGCTGAGGCACTGGTACAGGTTGCCCAGAGAAGCTGTGGCTGCCCCATCCCTGGCAGTGTTCAAGGCCAAGTTGGACACAGGGGCTTGGAGCAACCTGCTCTAGTGGAAGGTGTCCCTGCCCGTGGGAGGGGGTTGGAACTGGATGAGCTTTAAGGTCCCTTCCAACCCAAACCAGCTTGGGATTCTATGATTCTACAACTCCCCTGTATATACTATTTCTGCATGTGGTGCAGTTTTGGTAGTGCCGGAGCTGTGCCCAGCTGTGGCTGCTGGGCCTGTTCCCAACCCTGGCAGGGCAGGATGGGGACTGTGCTGGTCCTGGCGGTGCAACGTCCAACTCAATGCTGGTGGTCCCGGTGCAATATCCAGCCCAGGCTATGTTGATACTGGCACTCACAGTGTAGTGCAGGGCACCAGACCCTTGCTGTTGGTGCTGGAGCTGGTCCTGGCCCTAGAGCACCAGAACACAAAACCCCAGGCCAGTAGTGCTGAGCGTGACTCCACTGCCAGTCCCAGTGCCATGCAATGCCCAGCCCCAGGCTGATATGCTGACTCTGGCCTTGGTCCCATCAGTTCAGTGACCAACTCTATGCTGTGACAGTCCCAGGCTCTGTGGAACAGCCCTGGTGAGACAGTCCCAGGACAAGGAGTGCTGCTCCTAGTCAAAGCACTGGTCCCAGTCCTCAGACCGCGCTGTGCCCAGCCGCAAACTGGTGATGCCAGTGCAGGTCCCAGTTGCACA
>NW_009944299.1:0-3506 GCF_000696875.1 Nestor notabilis | reverse complement strand
GCTCCATCTTCTTCCCATTGCCAGATGGGATGGGCTTGTACTACTGCCTGCAAGGAACTGCTGAAGCCCCGGAGTGTTCAGGAGTCATTTCCCGGCAGGTGCCGTGTAGAACTTCCCACACTGAGCTCATCCCTGTCTCCAACTGGCTACACAGACCACAGAGGTGAGTCCAGCCCAGGAAGTCTCGTCCCATCACCAATCCCTGCAGCAGCACAAGGAAGAAACCTTCAACTGCCTGGAATATACTTCCTGAAAGCTTTTTGCTCTCCTTGGCCGTTTTTGGCCATAGGTGCCTACACACTACCCATGTTCTGCCTACACAGACCCATTCTGGAGGCCTTGCCTCCAAGGTGGATAAGAGCTGGCTCTCTTCCTGAGGCACTGAGGATGAGAGGGGCAGTGTTGTACCTATGGGAGTCCCTCCCATTGACCTTCACTGTGTCCTCTCACCCACAGGTTCCTGGTGGTGATAGACATACTCAAACCAGAAAAGCTGGAAAACAGTTTTGTGCTGCAGGGGCTGGAATACATTGATGTGCCAGGCTCTGCCAAGAAGGACTACCAGCTCACATTCCTCTCCTACAAAGAAGTAGTTATTAACGCAGTGGTAAGTGCGGACATCAGACTGTGAGGTCCTTCAAGGAGCTCTTGGCTCACCAAGAAGGTACATGCCTGTTTTCATACTTCGACATGCCTCCTAGGTGTCCTAGGTGAGTACTAAAGAGCAGGCACCTCTCCACACACCCCCTCACACAATAGTGTCTGTGAGGGTCTCACTGTGGGCTGCTGAGTACAGGTGGGTCAGGACATTGGTGAGCTGGAAGCAATGGGTAATCAGGAGACCATTAGGTAGAAAGTAGAACTTGAGGGTGATGGTTGACAAGAAGCTGAACCCTCAACATGAGCCAACAGTGTGCATTTGAGCCCAGAACCACCCCGTCCCCATGTGCTGGGCTACATCCCCAGAGCATGAGCAGCAGGTCAACGGAGGTGATTCTCCCCCTCTGCTCTGGTGAGACCCCACCTGGAGTACTGTGTCCAGCTCTGCAACCAGCATAAGGAGGAGGTGAACCTGCTTGAGCGAGTCCAGAGGAGGCCACGAAAGATGATCAGAGGGCTGGAGCACCTCTCCTATGAGGAAGGGCTGTGGAAGCTGGGCTTGTTTTGCTGGGAGAAGGCTCTGGGGTCACCTTAGAGAAGATTTCCAGTACCTAAAAGGGCCAAAAAGAAAGTTACGGAGCAGCTTTGTAGAAGGGTATGTAGGGATAGGACAAGGGGGAGTGGCTTTAAACTGATAGAGGAGAGATTTAGATTGGATATTGGGAAGAAGTTCTTCACTGTCCTGGTGCTGAGACGCTGGAACACATGGCCCAGAGAAGCTGTGGATGCCCCATCCCTGGCAGTGTTTTAACGCCACGTTAGACAAGGCTTTGAGCAACCTGATCTAGTGGAAGGTTCTGTGCCAGGGGGATGGGAGCTAGATGATCTTTAATGTCCCCTCAAACGCAGACCATTCTAGGGTTCTGTGAAGTACTACACATGCTTTCCCCTGTCTTGCACTCTTCCTCTGTGGCTGCTCATAGCTATTCTTGAAACCAGGGCGCTGCGCTTGGCGGGCTCTTTGGGCTGGCTTAGCACACCTGGTATATTTTTACGTGCAGAATGACCAACCCTTCCTTTTTATTCTGATTCAGGTGACCTTCCTCAACGAGGTGACAGGGGAATACTTGTTCTACATGGTGACTTACAAGGCCACCCCTTCAGAACCCATCAGCACTGTTGAAATGACCACTGCTGTTCGGCAGAGAGTGTCATCCACCGTCAAGGTGGACAACCCTCTGTCCATCCCGGTGACGTTTGCCATAGACTGCAAAGTACCTGAAGTCAGTGTTCCCCCACAGTTCACTGTTCCTGCACAGTCGGAGGTAGGTACAAAGCTCCTCCAGTACACTCTCACTTCAGCCTTTCTGGGAGGGGGTGCTCTTGAAGGGTGATGCCCTGAACGAACCCTATGGGGCTTCTTTCCAAGGGTGGCAGCTCCCATCTGCTGATAATCTAGAGGGGAAGCAGTGTGTGAGAATATCCCTAGTGGGAATCATCCTGTGCTGGTGGAGTCTGCTCTGCTACCCCTTCTGATATGCTGCCATCAGGCCTCACATGGCAGGTCCTTGTGCCACATGCTCTTTATTTAGTGTGTCTTTTCAGTTTAGAGTGGCTGCGGGGGATTGCTCCCCCCCACACCACGGGGCTGCCGTTTTTCATGCCTCCGCCCGCCGCAGGGTGCCTGCAGTCTGGATTGATAGGCCATGGTGTGCGCCCTGAGGCAGTAGAGGGGCATTTTACCGTGGGAAGCTTCTGGGATAGTGCTGGAGGACTCTCAGCCCTTGGGGACTGTCCCCCAAGTGAAGTGTCCCCCTAGATGCAGCAAGGCTGTGCCCCAGAGAGAGGGAGACGGAACAAGGAAGGCAGCCCAGCCTTCCAGCGCTGCATGAGCAGACCAGGGAACGATTTCCCTAATCCTGGGACCTGCCTTTGATGTCTCTGCCTGATTCAGTGGCTTTTCCCCTCATTCCTCCTAGGCTGATCTTGTACTTGAGTACCAGCCCCTGAAAGTGGGTGAAAGCACCGGGCGCCTGGTGCTCCAGAGCAGTGACTTGGGCTCTTTCTACTACAACCTGCAACTGAAAGCCCTCATGAGCAGGCCAGAGAAGCCCCTCTACTTCTGCACCACACTGGGCTCTAGTCAGACCATCACCACAAAAATAATGAACTATGCCCGGCAGAAGACTGAGTACCTCCTCCAGGTGAGCCTGGGCTGCTAGGCTGGGAGGCAGCTCCTCTGGCCAGCACCAGCCCTCTCCACCAAGGGGTCCAGCCCCTCTGGCTTGGTCTGGCATCGCCAGCGTGGCCCTGTGAGCCCAGGGGTCTTCCCACCAGTGCTGGGCTTGCCCCCAGCAGGGCTGTCCTCCCTTGCAGACCCCCTTCTGCTGCCCTCGTTGGAGCTGCTTTTGCAGGCTCCGTGGTGCCTGGACTTCCACCTTACAGCCCAGTAAAGGCCTCTTGGGGGTTGGGTGCAGGGTTGTCCCTGGTTGGCACCTTTGGACAGTTCTCACGCCCGTTCAGTAGGGGAATGCTGACGGTGGGACAGACGTGGGGACAGGAACCACGACCAGTGTGATGGCAGGGGACCATTCGTTTCTTCCTGAGGTACTGAGTCAGCTTTTGTGACCCACCCCCTCCATGGTCTCTTTTCTCCCCTGTGCAGACAAGTTGTCCTGACTTCCAGACAGAGAAAACCATCGGCGCGGCCCCTGCCAGCCCCAGGGGCTCGGAGCTGAGCGTGGAGGTGACCTTCGAGCCCTGCCAGCTGGGTGAAGCCAGGGCCACGCTGCAGCTCTGCTCCCCACTTGGTGGTGATTACAGCATCCCTCTCATCGGCCTCGCCCTCCCACCCAAGCCCCAGGGCCCCTTCCCCATCAAGGCTGGCACCACCACCTCCATCCCCT
>NW_009944298.1:0-371 GCF_000696875.1 Nestor notabilis | reverse complement strand
TCCCGGAGGGCAGAGCCCAGGACAGCCTGGCCCCAGAGCAGAGGGTCCCCTCCTGCCCGCACCTTGATCTGGGCCAGGAGGTTCTTGAGGGTGTTGTAGAGCTGGTCCGGATCCTTCAGCTCTTTTCTGCAGGACAAAACCAGTGCCCATCAGCGCCACGGTGGGCAGCCTCACTCCACCCCAGCACTCCCAGCTCCCCATCCCAGCACAGGCACAAAGAGCAGCCCGATCCAAGCCCCTTCAGCCCAGCACTCACCCCTTCTCCTTCCCCAGGGGTTTCCATCCTGTTTCTCCTGGAAGACGAGTGTCAATATCACCACATCTGCCCCACTCCCGCGGGCAGGGCAGGACAGAGCCCTCCTGCCCCAGCC
>NW_009944297.1:36906-38703 GCF_000696875.1 Nestor notabilis | reverse complement strand
TGCCCAGTATATAAACTGGGGGTAGTCACCCAGAAGGCCCGATCGCTGCTCGGGTCAGGCTGGGTATCGGTGGGTGGGTGGTGAGCGGTTGTGTCCTCTCCCCTTATTATTCCTCTTATCATTATTATTGGTAGCAGTAGTGGTTTGTATTATACCTTAGTTACTGAAGTGCTGTTATGTCAACCCGTGGGAGTTACATTCCTCCGATTCTCCTCCCCATCCCTCCGGGAGCGGGGGGAGGAAGGAAGAGGGGGGGATGGAGTGAGCGGCTGCGTGGTTCCAAGTTGCCAGCTGGGCTTGAACCACGACAGGCAGCCACTCTATCCTGATATGTCAGCACTGGTGCTGGGGACCTGCAAGAGCAGCACTAGGGTGGCTCTGTAGTCTTGCAGCAGGGGACTGGCTGGAGCAGGCAGGTGCTGCTGCCCCATCCCCATGTGTGTAAGGGTGGTGGTCCTGACGTACAGTGAGCCATGGTCAGGGTCCTGCTGGGCTTGTGTTCAGGCAGAAGTATCCCACATTGGGCAAAGGGGTGTGTGGGGAAATACCACCAACATGAGGAAATTGCCCCTGGGCTACCGAGTGGGTATGGTGGGGTTGGAAACCTGGCAAATCAGAGGGTGGCATCCTCAGAGATGAAGGAGTCATCCTGAGATCTAGGCTGTGGCCAAGAGAGGTAACTCCTGTTTAGGGAAAGCCAAGTGCCCATTCAGGTGGCACTGGCAAGAGCTGTGTATATGGCGAGTAGTGGCTTGTCCATCAGTTTGCATGTGAGAGTGGGCTGGAAATAAGCTGATGGTGCTGTGAAACACGTCAGCAACAGTAGTGGCACACCGTGGGGCATGGTCCCCAGCACTAGCTGGGGCTGTTGCTGGCACAGTAGAGACCTCTCTCAGCTCAGAGTTGATGAGGGAAGATGCAAGTTGCCAGGCACTTCCTTTGAGGTTGGGGCAGGGAAAGTGTCAATTCCTACAAGAGGCATACACTGGTGGAGCAAATGTGTTGCCCCTTTTGAGATGCAGGAGGAAGTGAGCAGTCGGGGCAAGCTCAGGGATGGCAAAGAGATTAACAGGATCTTTACAGGGTCCCCAGAGGTAAGAGAGTCTGAACCACACAGGAGTGACAATGAGAGACTGTGATCAGTTCCAAGGTAAATAGAGTCCTGTAGCAGGAAGGCTGGAAACTTATCTTCAAAAACTCAAGGATGGCTCTTTTTTGACATGCAGATGTGCAGCTGCAGAATAGGTTTAAAAGCCAGGTAGAGTAGGATAAGAAAGCCATGACTGGAGAGGAATCAGAGGCAGCTTTAACTTGAACCATGCATTAACATCAGGAGGAAGCAGTGAGTGGCAGGAGACTCACTTCTGTGGGGAGAGAAACCCCTGTGTTCCCCACTTGCCTTTTTGAGGGTTATGTGTCTGGTTGTGAGCTTGGATCAAGGACATTACTGAGACAGTGCAAAGGCCTGTCCAGTCCTTAGACTACTATTGATTCCTGCTTTTCATCCACATGGGCACCAGCTGAGGGCACATTGACCGCACAGCTCTAGAGTTGAGGTCATGGGGGCCCAGGTGTTGTCTACTTGGTCATTGTTCTGGGTTCAGCTACAGCAGTCATTTTTTCTCCTTCTTAGTAGCTGGTGCAGTGCTGTGTTTTTGACTTTCAGTCTGGGAACAGTGCTGATAACACCGATGTTTTTAGTTGTTGCTAAGTAGTATTTACTTCAATCAAGGACTTTCTCAATCTCATGCTCTGCCAGGGAGGAGGGGAAGCCAGGAGGAAGCAGAGGCAGGACAC
>NW_009944297.1:0-36713 GCF_000696875.1 Nestor notabilis | reverse complement strand
TCCTGCTGTTCATCCACATGGGCACCAGCTGAGGGCACATTGACCGCACAGCTCTAGAGTTGAGGTCATGGGGGCCCAGGTGTTGTCTACTTGGTCATTGTTCTGGGTTCAGCTACAGCAGTCATTTTTTCTCCTTCTTAGTAGCTGGTGCAGTGCTGTGTTTTTGACTTTCAGTCTGGGAACAGTGCTGATAACACCGATGTTTTTAGTTGTTGCTAAGTAGTATTTACTTCAATCAAGGACTTTCTCAGTCTTGTGCTCTGCCAGGGAGGAGGGGAAGCCAGGAGGAAGCAAAGACAGGACACCTGACCCAAACTGGCCAAAGGGGTATTCCATACCACAGCACGTCATGCCCAGTATATAAACTGGGGGGAGTTACCCGGAAGGCCCAGATCACTGCTCAGGTTGGGCTGGGTATCAGTTGGCAGGTGGTGAGCAATTGTATTCTCTCCCCTTGTTATTTCCCTTGTCATTATTATTATTGGTGGTAGCAGTAGTGGTTTGTATTATACTTTAGTTACTGGAGTGCTGTTATCTCAACCTGTGGGAGTTACATTCTTTTGATTCTCCTCCCCATCCCTCCGGGAGTAGGGGGAGGAAGAAGGAGGGAAGTGAGCGAGCAGCTCCGTGGTTCTGAGTTACCAGCTGGTCTTAAACCATGACAATCATACAAGGTGGCCAACCTAATGAGGAGAGCTTTGAACTAGGAATGATGGGAGTAGGAGATTACAGACCATATTAAAGTGAAGAAGTGGTGGTCAGGGTGCAGATTGATAGGAGCAAGAAAGACTTCAGGAATGATAAAAGATGGTGAAGGGACATCTGCCTCAAGTATTGGTACAGAAATACATGCATCCTGGGAAATAAACAGGAAGAATGAGAACTGTATGTGGTTACAGAACTACAATATTTTTGGAGCAATTAAGGTACTGTGCCAAGTTCATGCAACTGGAGTACTATGAAGAACTTCAGGAAAGACTGTCAAGGAAGGGCTGAGGGGTTTGAAAATGTCATCAGATCTATAAGCAGCTCAGATCTTTTGAGCAATCCTGCGGGATGGATGATAATCAGACTTGTGGCTCAGGATCAGGAGAGGCTGGAAGGGTGACATTGTGGTGGAAGTTTATTACAGACCACCTGATGAGGAAGCAAATAAAGAGTTTAAAGAACTGAGGTGTCCGAGTTGTAGACTCTGGTTCTCACGGGTGACTGACTGTGCTGTACAGCTGCTAGAAAGGCGACATGGCTGCTGCGAAGAGATTTCTGGAGGGCTTCAGGGGTAATGTCTTGCTGTAGGTATTAAATGAACCAACCAGTGATGATGCATAGCAGGATCTGCTGTTGACTAATATGAAGGGATCTAGTTGGGGATATGATGATGACTAATATCCTTGTCTGTAGTAACTTTGAAATGGTAGTCCTGAAGGAAGTGAGAAAAGCAAGCAGTAGAGTACAGATGCTGAACCTAAGAAAAGCAGGACATTGGCTCAGTCAGGGAACTGTTGGGCAGCATCCCCTAGGAGGCAGCTCTGACTGGTAAACAAAGGAGTTCACCAAAGAAGGTCTTGAAGTACAGGATCTTCCAAGTGAAGCAATGGTCTGTCCTAATATACATGAGAGGAGGTAGAAACATCGGGAGACTGATTTAGCTTAGCAGGAAATTCTCGGTGGAGTTCTCATGCTAGAAGGCAATGTACTTTTATAAAAGACATCAAAGGAGTAATCTGGGGACATTACCTGGTTATGTAGGAATGGTTATCGGAAAAGAAGTGTTTACTTAAATCCAAGTTCATGAGTAGAAGAAAAAAAAATATTTGTGATGCAACTTTCAGGACTTATCTTCCAAAACAATGGGTGGAGGACCATTTAGAACCAACAAAACTCAAAATGTGTGTCTGTATAATTAAATATAGACAATTTAAAATATCTTATAAATTTAACATGTTATTATCTAGGAATATTAATTAGCTTTCTTTTCACATTTTGGAAAAGATTGAAGGAAGCCTATTAAATTCCAAGTTCCAGTTACATGCTAGTACATCTGTAAATGGAATTTCCTTCACAGATGAACAGCCGCAGGAACCAATTAACATCTATCTGTCATATTTGAGTTCCTTCAGAGTTTAGTTCTTTATTTTCTGCTTGCTCACTAAACAGGATTTCAGCTTGTCATACTTCTGCACAACAGAGGAATTCTAGATTTAGTTAATTAGCTTGAGAAATTTAGTCTTTATGTTTTATGGCACTGTCAGCAGGGATAGAACAAGTAAAAACTTGCTGAGAATTGTTTGGAGATTGATAGACACCAATTTCTGTGTATGTGCATAAACATACACATATATATATGCATTGTTTCTGTTTTCTTGGGAACATGCTTAATTGCCTTAATTGTTAACAGGAAGTGATATTTTGAGCATCCTGTTTATCTTCTGAGATTTATAAGACATACACCTAGTTCTGAAATTACAGGAACACATTGGTCTTGATGAATCCTGCTAATGTAAATCAAACAACTTGCATTTGTTCATTTATTTGAAAGTGAAAATTCTTAACTTTATTGAAAAAAAACCCCAAATATTGTGTGTTGGTGATGTGTCTGTGAATGTCACTATATAGTTTAATGCAAGGTGTCCCTGTTCATGGCAGGGGGGTTGGAACTAGCTGATCTTAAGGTCCTTTCCAGCCCAAACCATTCTATGATTCTATGATTCTATATTCCTGTTGGAAACTGGAACACAATACAAGGTTTTTGACAGTGAAATATTTGCAAGTGAATTAAAGGAAAATGAAGATACGCTAGGCTAAGCATGGAATCTGATTTGTATACACACTTGCAGTATTAAATCACAACGGAATTTCTAGTTTAATAATAGATTAATCATTACCTCTGGAGTATTTTCATGTCCTTGACTAAGAGTTTTGGTTTCAGTCATGCATAAATTAATCTGCTATTTCCTTTGGTAGATCCTGGCAGTCCCAGTGTGAATGTGGAAAAAATGTTTGGTTTGCAAGTGACAGTGCCACTGAAAATTCAACCATTTTTAGGAATGGTTAGCTATTCTAGCCTTTTGGAAGTCTGAGAGAATTTGTGTAATGTTAAAAGCTTCTCAGCTGCCTAGATTTAAGTATTAGTGCTCTTTCTGTTAAAAGATGAGTATTCATTCACCTGGAACAAACTAAATATGAAAAGTCTCAGTGATCTTGATAACAATATTTTTAAAAACTCATGCATTCAATATAAATTTGGAAATTGTAAATAAGTTTCTAATGTATTGAGTTCACTAAAAAACGTTAGTAAAGTGGCAAATTATGTTTATAGTAACTATGAGTGTTACATGTAGCTTTGTGTGACACTATCATTGAACTTGTCTTGCTTGGGGTCATAAATTAGACCGTTTTAACATATACAACAGGAAGTTGCACTTAGTGTTGAAGTTAATAATTTCTTTTTCTGTTATAAAAATTCTGGTTTTCCATTAAATAGTAAAATAAAAAATTAACACTAAGAAGCTTATTGTTCAAATATTGTTTGATGCTTGGCAGCGCTCTGTTTCTTTATTTGCAAGCAGTCAAATGTAATCTGTTTTTACTGCACACAATTTTGTCTGTTTCTTTAAGGACACACAGAATTTTTCATTCATTTGGCTTTCTTTGGGCTTTCCCTAATTCTGCCTTACTTGGCTGACTAGATAGTGAAAATTGCATCTTGGCTTCCTCTAGAGAGTGAGTGAATTAAGACTTTATGTCTTATATTTTTCCAGGGAGAAAGGAGGAATGGAAGTCAAGTGTCACTTCCTTACGCTTTGTGTTTATTGTGTGAAAAACGTGTTGTCCTATCTGGAGCTTATCTTACAAATTAGTATGAATTTATTGCCTAACAACAGTATCGGTATCAGTATCAGAGATTGTTAGATAAGTTTGAGGCTTTTGAAGAGACCTGTTTATGAACTTTTTCCACAATATTTAGTCCATAAAATCACCTCTAAAACTAAGATTTACATGTCTACGTTTCTTAGCTGTCAAAACCATTTTTTTTTATACACTGTCTAATTAATAAGCTGCAGTTCTAGAAGACCTTGCAGCTCTTAGTGGGACACTGAATCAATTAATATTTCTTATGTCTTGCTTTTCACTTCATTATTCTTAAAAAAAGGGGAATAGATTCCTCAGTACAAAACTACACTTGCATTATTGTTGTGTTTGCATAAAAATACACAGAAGGGCAAAAATCGTGACTGTAAAACCATTGAATACGTAAAGGACGTGACAACAGGTATATTTGGTTTTAAAGTAATCTTTGTAGGAAAAACTAGGAATCTTTAAGTTCTTTGAAGAACATGAACATTTGGACATCAATGACACTTGCTGGCTGAATGTCCCCGGAAACAGGCTATCCAATATTGTTAGGGATAGCCTAGTTCACAGATCAATTAACTAACCTTACAGACTGAAAGACACAAGAAGTGTATCTGAGCCTGATTGATTAGTTAAGTCTTTGGACTCTTCGTAAGACAGAGCAATCCTTGGTGTGCTGCCCTGAGGTTTTGAAACACAGAACAATAGCTAGCAAGGCTCTTCAAGTTTAAAAAAATGTTTAGAAAGTGTTATAGTTCTCATTTAATCTTAAAATATGCACAATAAAACATTCTTGATTACACTCTTTGCAAGTCTTCCTCAACATTTTATATCTGTCTTCATCATTTCTAAAGGGCATGCTTCTCTGGTGGTTTAAAAGTTAAAGAAGATGGAATATTTACAAAGAAATTTTACATTATACTGAAAACAATGAAAACATGAATATACTGCTATAGTCCACTTGTGTGCGCTGTAGCCTTACAGATGCCACTATAGGCAGTTCTGTGTTCTTTAAGATAATTTTCTGCTAGCTGAAGTACAGAATGTGCTCTTACTCTACATTGTCTAGTTTGTTGGTAATTAATGAGGGAAATTCATATCCCAGTTTGTTGAATGTGAGGCAAAAATTCAGCTAATTGGTACTTAAAGCCTATTGGAACCTCAATATCCAAAGAAGTATCCTGTTTTCTGTCTGCCCATAGATGTTTTACACTGTACATTATGGCAATCTACTTAAGTTCACTACTTTCTTTAAAAGAAGGGTAATAGTTCCCTATCTGTTTTTTCCCATGTAGTAGAAACTTCACTAAGGTGAGTGAGGCTCCCAGATAAATCAAGTTTTCTATTCTTACTGTAGACATTTAAATGCTGTTTAAAATGGAACAGCCTTTTTGGAGACTCGGGTCGTTAACAGTTCTTGTTAAAGATTTCAACCTTTTCCAGAAATCTGTATTCTGAAATTAGCTTACAGTGTGAAAATGCTGCAGAGGTGCTTACCTGTAATTTCTGTTTTCATTCACTTAGTCTATACATTAACTGGAAACAGTGATACTCTGATGATCTTACAGAAAATCTGGATACATGTATTAAGACCATATATTTTGTCCCATGCTCTTTGCCTGATCGTCCCCTGAATCCTGTAGAACACATAATGATGAAGTTGCTTTTTTTCTATACCAATCTAGGTAAGATAGCAATGTGTCACCTAAAAAATAAAATTGTTATTCGGGAGGTTTGATAGGAAAAAATAATCATAGATAATTTTCTTTCTTAGTTTTTGAAAATAAAATGCTCTTTTTTAGCCATGGCAAATATTGGGTCTTCCTACTTAAAAAAAAAAAAAAAAAAAGTCTTTCTTTTCCTAGAAAAAAACCCAATCCCCAAACAATCCAATAAATTCCTATTCTCATACTTATTTTTCCCCGTAATAGAAATTAACCCTGTCACCTTGCAAGCTCCTATTATAATTTAATAAGAGATGTGCAAGTGGTACTATATTATCCAGGATCCTTTGTACTTACAGTTTCCATTGAGGACTCAGCAAGACTGTTAGGCATCACGGCCTATGTTGAGTCAAAAGTCTATGCAGCCTTGTGAAATTCATCACTATGTAGTAACTTGGAGTTTCATGTTTACTATGTAATAAATAGCTTAACAAATTTTTACATGCCTTTGAACACAAAACTTGTGAGGAACTGGAATGAAGTTTCTTGGTTTTAAAGGATCTTGTAATTTCCTATGAAATAAAGCATGTGCCTAAACATTTAGTGTTAGAATTAATGTAGTTTCATGCCTGTAATCTATGATACAGTTATATTGATGCAACTTTCAGGATGGTTAGGTAATTTGCTTCCTAACTTATGTACATGGAATAAAAAGTCAGATTTATTGTTTCATTGTGACTGCTGAAATTGAATTTTTTTTTGACTCAGCTGCAGCATATACAAGAAAACTGTATTGCTTCTGAACAAAGAAGTAGAACTTTCATGGGAAGTAGGAAAGGAAGAGAACCAGATATGCTGCTTTTTTTCTTTTTTTTTTCCTTTCTCTTTTTTTTTTCTGTTTAATGTGTAATAGGAATTTTCCTCTGGTTTTCACGCTTAAAGAGAACTGTCTGGCACTGAGGACTGAAGTAAGTGCCTGTGCACTGAAGCATTATATTCTCAGGTAACTTTCAAACAAAGGATTGAATTTTAGGTAAAAATAATGAGTGTTTTGCTTGGATACAGTCACAAACTTATTTTGTGTATATCTGTGGAAAGTTACGTATTTCCTTGAGCAACAGAATGAGTGATATTACTGAAGTCAGTTGGGAAATCTGCTGATTTCAATGATCAGTTCGTGACTTGAAAGGTCTAGTGACACATTAAAATTTCTTTGAACAAAGCCACATCCTGCATTTCTTGAATCCTGGCAAACTTTCTGTTCAGAAGAGAAAATAGGCTTAAATACTGGTTTAATCTGTCCCTTTGAGCATAGACTGTTTAAGAAAAAATCTCACTGTGCCATAACATGGAATCTGATGTATAGTGCAAGTTACCTGCACTTTAAATAACAATGGTACAATAGTCTGGTATTCATCAAGCAACTTTGATGCAATCTTGATTTTCCTGAAAATTTCATATTATGTCCTATCAGAATTTCAAGTTTTTATTAAGTATGTTGGCATGGATTGATTTGCCCACGGGAAAGTAGTGATTACAAATTCTAGTGTGGTTTCACACTGTTAAGTATTCTAGTAATCTAAGATGTATTTATTTTTAGAGATCTACAATTAAAGCAAACATCTAATTCCCAGCACCATTTAACAATTAATCTGAAAAGTCAACAATATTCATTTGTAAGATTAAGTGATTTTGCATAGTTCCTGACTTAAATGGGTTGAACAGCATTCTGATCTGCAGCACATAATACTGATACAGTCTGGGAAATTCTTGAGACAGATGACAATTCGAACTTGCTTTGAGTGCTTCCAATCATGCTGAACGCTACTGATTGGCCATTTTCTTACAGTTCCTTATTTAACTATACATTTGGCTTAGTTCACCAATATAAAGTCATGATGGAAGGTTGCCTTAAAAATCAGTTGGAAACAGAGACGTGTTGACCTTATGTATGGCAAATAAAAAAAAAAAATAAATAAAATAGAGAGATTAGCCAGTGCACAATTTAATTTTCTTCAGGTGGTTTTCTGCATGCCCACTATTCACCTTGTGACAAATCCCTGTATTTTTGAGTAAAGGTTATCATTTTCCTTTTACAGTGCTTATTAGAAAGGCTTATGGCCTATTATAGTCCCTAAATTAGTTACTATTAATAACTAATAGCACTACTAAACACACAGCAATAGATTACTACTTGAAGCAAAGTCAGGCAGGCTATTATAATCTGGACTACAATTAAATTGGTATGCTGTTTTTCTGTAAAAATTCCCCTGTTTTAAATTATCTTTCGTAAATTACAGATAAATTATAATTGTTCTGAGCGTTAAGACTTGAAGTTTAATCGGTCATCCTTTTCTGTAGAATAGAAATTTATTTTTGCTTCCAATACAGTCTGTGTTATTATTTCTAGTCTGTGTATGTATTTCTAGGAGTACAAACTGACAAGTCTTTTCTTTATCTTGATGTTGGAAAAGATTTGCATTAGTCACTCTCAGTTCTCTAAGGGGGTTGTCTGTGTTCCTTCTTTTGGGAAGAAGTTTGTTTTATTAGGTTTGAGGTGGAAAAAAAACCAATCAAAAAGCCACACACACTTCCACTCCCTCTGATAAAAGCACTGGTAACAGAAATAACATAACTTCAGATCATAAAGACTCTTACAATGGGCAACCTCAGTATTGCAACAATGCTTAGATGAAAAGGGAAATAAGCAGAGCTTAATAAAGGGTTTCAAATGTAATTAAGGAAAAAAAAAAGTTCTCATCAGAGGCCTATTATACCTTTTTTTTTTAATTGTAAACCAAAATGTCTAGTATTGAACCTTTAAGCATGCTGGGGAACTAGTGAGCAGGTTGTATTTTGGTTTTGATTTGGGGGTTTTTTTCACCGTAAAGATGTCACCAAGGCAAATTAAGGGATGAAAGCTCATGCTTAGCTTCAGATCTTTTTGGTTAAGAATCCTCCAAACCAGCTCCCTTTGAGATTTCAAATTACATTACGAGAAATAATTGCTCTAATACCTATGCCTGAAACAATTTTTGCCATTTACTTGGGGTTTTTTTAACACAGTTTGTTTAATCTATTACTGCTGTCACCCCTGCTGGGTTTTGTCATAATCCGATCAATTTCAAGAAAAGCATGCTACTGTTTGTAAAGCAAACAAACCAAACCCTTTTGGTGTGCATATTGAGACCTCCAGTTCTCCCTTGCTTGATAGTGAAACATAAAGATTAAGGTGTAATTAGTTTATTTTTTTAAAAATAGATTCATTTCAGATGGATTTCCTACTTAATATGTGATTTTTTACTTTTTTATTCCCTGGATTAAAAATTCAGCTCTTCATGCATAATAGCAAAAGCAACTATTCAGTTATTAACACATTGGAGTTCTCACTTTCCAGATGAGTGATGGCTTGGCAAATTTTGAGAGCTTTGGTTTATGTGTGTCCCTTATAAATTAATTTCTCCAAGGCATTAGCTGAAATGTGAATTCTTTCCTTGACTGAGATTAGAGAACGTTTTAAATTTGCCTAAACCATTGTATAATGTTTATTTAGATTAATCTTTGTTGGAACTATTATTATTATGGTTAGCTTTAGGCAAAAAAGGAAATGCAGTTTGAGAATTAAGTCATATTAATCCCATTTCAAATATAACTTGCATTAGGAATATAGCAATGGGCATGTTGTACATGCCATTTTTATGTAAGGTCATACTTACATGTGCACCAGTATTTTGCTAACCATAACACAAAATTGATAATTAGAAGAGCTTGCAGTAAAAAGGATGTTACAAAAAGATGTACAGCCAAAGGAGTTTAGTTCATTCTCTATTTCTAATTATGGGAAGCACTTGAATCTGAGGGAATTTGATATTATTTAAAAAGTAACCTTCAAGTCAAAGGCTACTTAAAGGATGCCTAATATTAAAGTTTTGAGTATGTAGTTATTGAATCATGTTGGAACCAAGGTTGCAACTTTGTTTCTGCAGTCAGAAATTACTCTGAGGGTTTGTACAAGGAGGAATGAAAACCATCTGACTTACGAGCAATTTCGAGGAACTGGGAAACCTTTAGAACTGGCCAGTGTGAAAAGTAGGCTAGAATGGATCCCAAGTAGGAAGCTGATATTGAGTGGCCTGAAAGACCATACCAAAAAGGGACTTTCTTAAGCAATGTCATAAATTTGCAGTCAAATTACTGATTTAAGTTAGTGCAGCATATTATTGGCACAGCCAAGTAAAGCCAGTATGAGCTTTTATGTAGTTGTTGGTATATTTAATACCATGAGCATTACTTTTCAAATACAGCAAAGCCGTAGTAGGAGGAGGGCAATATAACTGAACAGCAACTAACTGAGCAGTGATACTAGCAGAAGTTCTGGAGGTGAGGTTCTTTGTCCCAGTCTGAGCCAGAAGTTCAGGCCAGGGTTGAGCAAAAGAGAAAACTTAGAGGTGCTGTTGGAGTGGGGCTGGAATTGGGGAGCCCAAGAAAGTTAGGATAGCCAAGAGATCTGTATTGAGAGGGCCTTTGTGGTGTGAGCCAGAGGTAAGAGTCTTAGTCCCAGTCAGGGCTGGAAAATAAGATTAAGGGTCAAGCTCTTAAGAGAAAACCTAGAAATGTTGTTGGTGTTGAGGAGTGAAGAAAAAAGATAGAGAATATTGAATAAAGTTTGAACATGAGTCAGCAGTATGACCTTGCAGCAAAGAATTGTAATGGGCTGCATTAGGAGAAGCATTATCAGCAGGTTGAGGGCAATGATCATTTAAGTCTGTTCAGCATTGGTGGAGTCCACACTTGGAGTGATGAGTCCATTTCTAGGCTCCCCAATACATGAGAGACATGGACATGTTTGAGAGAGTACAGCAGAGGACCACTAAGATGACGAAGGGACTGGAGCACTGTCATATTAAGAAAGGCTGAGAGCTGGGACTGTTCAGCCTGGAAAAGAGGAGGGTCAGGGATATCTTATGAATGTTTGTAAATACCTACGGGACATGGCTTTATTCACTGGTGCCTGGTGACAGAATCAGAAGCAATGGTCACACACTGAAACTCAGGAGGTTCCCTCTGAACATCAAGAAACACTTTTATAACGTGAGGTTGACCAAACACTGACACAGGTTGCCCAGAGACATTGCTGAGTTTCCCACGTAGATATCTTCAAAAACCATTTGGGCAGCTGGCTCTCCGTGGTGCTCCTTGAGCCCAAAGGGTTTGGATCAAATCACCTCTAGTAGTCCCTTCCAGCCTTAACCATTCTAGGATTCATTGTTAAGATATCCTCTACTTTTTCTTTAGGTAATAAAACCTTTCAGTACAAATACTGCTGCCCATAATGTAATGTAGCTATAAGGTCAACTGATATGTCTGAATAAAATTATATATGTCTACATGAGCAGGTCAAAGGAGGTGATCCTGCCCCTCTATTCTGCTCTTGTGAGACCTCACCTGGAGTATTGTGTACAGTTCTGGTGTCCTCAGCATAAAAAGGAAATGGAGCTGTTGGAGCAAGTCCAGAGGAGGGCCACAAGGATGATATGAGGGCTGGAGCACCTCCCTTATGAAGACAGGCTGAGAAAGTTGGGTGTTCAGCCTGCAGAAGAGAAGGCTGCGTGGAGACCTCATAGCAGCCTTCCAGTATCTGAAGGGAGCCTATAGGGATGTTGGGGAGGGACTCTTCATCAGGGACTCTAGTGGTAGAACAAGCGGGAATGCCTTCAGACTTAAAGAGGGGAAGTTTAGGTTAGATATAAGGAAAAAGTTCTTTCCAGTGAGGGTGGTGAGGCACTGGAATGGGTTGCCCAAGGGAGCTGTGAATGCTCCAGCCCTGGTGGTGTTGAAGGCCAGGTTGGACAGAGCCTTGGGCGACATAGTTTAGTGTGTGCTCATGGCAGGGGGTTTGGAACTAGATGATCTTAAGGTCCTTTCCAACCCTAACTATTCTATGATTCTGTATGGGTTGGGTATATAATACGAGTATTTTTCTTCTAAACAACAGTGTAAGTTTTAAAGGAACGATGACTTTATGAACAATTTATTATTGGTAATTTAATTATAAATATTTTTATTTCAGTGAGTAAATAAGTCTCACTTACTACGTTCATCTTACGGGAAAGAAAGGAAAATTTCAGGATGATTCCTAGTGTCTTGATAGATAGGATATTTGTAACTGAGAGATATTATTAAACCAGCTTAAAAAAATTCTAAACATTATGGCAAATTTGTCAAACATAGGAGGAACAAAATAAAGGTTTCTTATCTTTTTTTCTAATTTATAAATCTAGATTTATTTTTCTTTACTTTTATGGGGGTATTCATTTTACCTAAGACGCAGCAAATAGCAAGAAACAAACCTTCCTCACACCAGCAGATGGATGTCTCCATTCCCCCACAGTACGTCTCTTATTGCTATTATTCACCACTTCTTTCTGGTGATCCTGAGTGACTCAGGCTCACCCTCCACAGAGACTTCTCATCAACTGCAAGGGCAGTGAATCTGTTCTGAAAGTGCAAGTTGTCAGGTGGGTCATAAGCCTTCCTAGTGCAAGCTTAGTGCATCTTCCCAGTGATGATGAAAGCTTCTAGCCTTCATCATCATGGGAGTTTCCACTTTCCAGCTTCATACACATAGGCTCTTCCTGCCCCTCCCCTACTGTTGATGGTTTGGGCTCTCAACCACATGTCCAGAGCTGCATCCTCCTTCTGAAGCTCTGTCTGGGTCCAAGATTCTGATAATGAAGGGACGGTTATTTTAGTGGCTCCTTATGTGGAAGCAGCAGGTACTCACAAGTACCTCAGAGTCCCCCAGTGATGCCAGAGAAAATGCCCAGAAACTCAAGAAGAGACTTAAACCAGAACACTTTGAACTTCAACCTAGAGAATGTAGTCACAGTGATTATTTCATCTAGGCTACTTAGAAATTCATTCACTATCAATATTGATGATAAAATTCAGGAATGGTTCTTACCCAGATATTATATTTCGAGGTATATAAATGTATGGCCTACTACCTTTTTGACTTCAGATAGACATACAACAGGAGAGCTCCCCAACCAGGAACTGTGGTAAAGTATCAAAATATTTATGTTATTAAATACATGAAAAAGCTGCATCAAGAATGTACACTGGAATGAGGCTTATATTCTGTTTTATTTTGCAAGGTAGATGAAATTGGTCATGTTTAGTTTTTATTACTTATATTATTTTTGCTGATTGAATTTGCATGCAGAAGATGAATTAGTGCTCTTAATAATGTGTACTTTTTCGTATATGTGTGACCAAGGAATCAGTTTCTTATGTGCCTCTTTCAGCTAAAACACACTCTATTGATAAGAAAAATGACAAGAGGTTGTGTGGATTGGTAATGTATGAGACTTGCATCTTGAACTACAGATTGCTGAGTTCTGTTCTGAAAGATAATAAAGTACATGGTTCATTTTTCGTATCATTAGTAACCTAGTTGATCAGGACATGTGGACATGTTTGATATATTGTCTGGCTATAAAAATGAACAAAACATTTACCTGTTTGTTCTCCTTAGACCATGACTGAAAGTCCCTCAGCTTCCTTGGTTTATATCTCAGATGAACTGTTTTCTTCTTAAGAATACTTCCTTCTTCCTTTGATCTAACCTGAACTTCTCCCATTTAAACCCATCACCCCTTGTCCTGTCACTACAGCCCCTAGTGAAGAGTACCTCTCCAGCATCCTTGTAGGCCCCCTTCAGATATTGGAAGGCTGCTATGAGGTCTCCACACAGCTGCTTTTCTCCAGGCTGAACAGCTCCAACTTTCTCAGCCTGTCTTCATACGGGAGGTGCTCCAGCCCCCTTATCATCCTCGTGGCCCTCCTCTGGACTTGCTGTAACAGCTGTATGCCCTTATGTTGAGGACCTTTTTTGTTTGGCTGTCTTTTTGTTTGTTTGCTTGTTTTCTTTTTAATTTCATTTATGATTGATACCTCCTTATGATACCACTTGGTCTTTGGGAAAGCTGATTTTCATATTAGTTTAGCGGTAAGGACAGAGGTGTTTTGTATAAATTCTTTGTTAGTATGTAGCTTCTGATTATGTACACTAATGAAATGGCAGCAGCACTTTATAAAGCTTATTTATTTCAGAAAAAAAAAGTATATTATAGTGGCATGTGAAAAATGCCTTCTATTAATACCACACTGGTTTGCATGTGGTTTGTCACTATGCTGATCACCAGCTATTAGAGAAAAAGGTACAATCAGAATTAGGACTCTGAATTCCTGTGGCAGAATGTATTTATATGTTTATTTATTATTGCTAAATAAGAATAATATATTTCATGATACTATCTTTCAGAGGCTTATAAGCAGGGCTGTAGAATTAAGGAACGCACATTTATGGGCCTACCATGTCTTGAGGAGATTGTAGGTGCTTTTCAATGGATCTGGTTTTGTTAAGACTCATTGAGTTCAGCTGCAATATGACATATACTTGTAGCAAGCCTCTTAATCATTAGTTGTTTTTATTTAAACACTGCAGTGTATTGTCTGTGTAAGATGTATTTTCAGTTTCTGATAGCAAAACCTTTCAGTCAATCTGGTTACCACCAAGTTTTGAGCACCAAGTATTGTTTTTGTAGACTTTTTTTGACCTGAAGATAGTACAAGTGCAGACTTCTTTCTCCTGCAGGTGTAACTAAAGCATATTTTTTTGTCTTTTGATTTCATTTCGTGGTCCTAGATTTCAGAAAGAAACCTACTACTTCTCTTCAGATTTAAATCCTAACTGTAATTATCAGCTGTCATAGGTTACCTGACAGATTTACTGTTCTATTCCATCACTAGTAAAATCAATTTAGGGGTCCAATGGGGATACAGGGTTTTTAATTTACCTAATATTATACTAAATTATGGGGTAGTCTGAGATAGTAGGGCTCTTAGGGGGATCATATAATTATGTGTATGAAAATAGACATCCTTTGGGACAAGAGACACCTAGAATAGCGCAAGATGTATCAGAAAAAAATAATCATACTTGTTTTTAAATATTCAAACTTACTTGTTTTTAAATATTCATTCAAACATTCATGCTTTTCTGGCAAGTCTTCAAGAATGTCTATTTGACAGACTTGTCTCCACATCTTACGGCAAATGTATTCTTTGGAGCATATGTTTTTACATCATTATATTAACAGTCCTTTCTAGTTCTAACTTGTTTCCTAGGTGTTTTTTGCAATAGTTTGTCATTCACATGTGGAAATGGGAAATAAGTAAGAAATGCTGTATGACTTGGTAGATACTGACAGTTTGGATGTTCCTCTAGTCTCAATCTTTTTATGAATTGTGATTACAGTGAGAAGCTTTCAGTATTTGTTTAATCATCTGCCTTATTTTTTCCACCTGAAAAATATAAATATCTCTTCTGTTTAAGATAAAACATAAAAACACTTTATAAGTTTACAGTAAAAATAGCTGCATGTTGTGTTAGTATTCTTTTTATTGATCTCAAGTTAGGTAAAAGTAGTTAGTCTGAAGTTTTAAATTATTTTCAGATAATTGGTGAAAGCAGAATTTTGGACAAGCTTTATAGATATTTTTATGTGATACTCACTGATAAAAGACCTTTTTTCCTTGAGTGCATAGTAGCTTGTCCTGAAAAGCTGGTGGTAGATATTAAATGACTCTCCATGTGAAGTCACTGTTTTAAGTGGAGCTCCACCAGATACTTTATGATCCGTGCAGATGCTACATTTTAGACATGAATGCAGCAGACAACATCTGAAATGTGGGGAGTATCATGTCCTGATGTGCATGTTAACAATAACTGTTAAAGCTGCATTAAGGATTATTTAAGAGGGACACCATTCCTAGTTTTTCAGTGAAGATGTTAATGTTTATTTTAGTGTAATGCATAGTCCATATAGACTTGAACTTAAAAGAAAGTGATAAAAGCAGTGCCAGAATCATGGAAGGAAAGATCTCTGAGATCAAGGGTAGTTTTCCTCACCTCACTCTTAGCATTTTCCTTTTCTAGAAATTATTTATGCCTCTCTGCATATATTATTCATGACTATTGTAAAGTTTCAGCCCCTAAGTTTTTTATGTATCTATGGACAACATATATTGCTGCAGAAAAAACTTGTAGTAAATTAGTCATACGCACAAAAGAGTTTTCTCTGTGTGGATATGGGTTAGAGGAAGATAAATGCTGGTAAAATCAGCAACTTTTCTTTTAATTTCAACATTGTGCAATGATACCAGCTTGCAGCAGACTCAAACATTTGAATGGTACCAGAAGGAAGAAATATTTGATTATGAATCCTGCTGGTGCTTAGATACATGCATTGTTATAAATATAAACGTTCATTAAAAGTTCTGTTTGTTGCAGGGCTCAATGTCTCAAGATATTGTCAGGCACATTTATCATGCTTTTAATATAGTTTCTGATGGACTAAATGGTGTTCTTGGCAGACTTGCTCACAGTAAGAGAAAAGCAAAGTAAATTTATTTTTCCTATATTGAATATTGAAGTACTTGTAAAATAAAAAGGTAGCCAACATTTGTCTTCCCTTTCCTGTTGTAAGAATGCTATGGATTCTGGTAGTCTTTGATGACTTCTTTTGGATGAAAAAAGGAAAAAAAAATTAATCTAGAAACAGCTACATACACTGTAAATAAAATAAACTAAAAAACTGCTTTGTGTCACACATGGTAAGTAAATAGTTTTGCTTGCCAGTGAACATCACACCTGTGCACAGCAGTGCTGGACTTGGAAACAGGCAAGCTAGTGGGTTTCCCTTGAGGCCTTGGGAGCTTTTGCATTTGTCACCAAGCTCTTACAGACTTCTAGCAGTAGAAATCTCAAACCAAATAAAATAAATCCCCCACCCCCCAAAAAACAAAACAAAACAAAACAAAACAAACAAAAATACAAACAAACAAACAAACAAACAAAAGAACCAAAACAAAAAAACAAACCAACCAAATAAAAAAGCACCAATGAAACTCCATTATTATAGTTCAGGTAATGAAGATTCTTGAAAGTATTTCCTATGCAATTGGACATAGGTATCTTGATTACATGAAGTCACGAAGTCTCTCTTCCTATTTCACCTTTCCCAAAGGGTGGAACTGAACCATTATTATCTTAGTTCTGTAAACACTTCTGACCTAAAACCAAGAGGGATTTCAGAGAAAGAGATTCATCAGTCTTACTTATATCTTCTGCTTGTATATAATATCTCTTTGAAGATATTTCTGCCTGTACCAGTTTTTTCCTGATCTCCCAGTACAGACTTTTTTTCTCCCAGTTGTGCTGAGAGTATCTTTAACAGTTTGATACCATTCCTTTCAGACTCCGTATTATAGCTGTGTTACAAATTGTAACAATGTATCATAATGCATGCTATGAAGAAACATGCTGCTTCAGCTTGATGGTAGACTCCTCAGGCAGAACTTGATTTTGATTCATTCGGTCCAATCTACCTAGGTGCCATATTTAAGGAAGTTGCACTTTTGCCAGTGTTTCTAGCAGCTGAAACACATTCCAGTACTTTAGAAGTTGACAACATCTCGTAAATAAACACAACTACTAGTGTGAAATGGTAGATTCTCTGTCCTTGCATTTCTTGACAGTGTACAGTAACTTGGAGGATGGTTGGTAAAACTGCACAGCTGTTGATTTCTTGACTTTGGCTTTGAAAAGGTCATTGGAGATGATTTTTTTTTTTTTTTTTTTTTTTTTTGAGACTTAGTATTACAGAAAAGGAACATTCGCTTCAGAAACCAAGAGCTTTCTTCTGCTGAATTTTATAAGTAACTGTGGGGAAAAGGTTCTAAGAGTCAAATTAACTGAATTTTTTGTGAAGCTTTATAGTTGTTTTAATAGGTTTTCTTTATTAGGAGAGTGACATGATCCTTAATTCATAACAACTTGTGGCTTATTCAACTTTCAGTTCAATGTGTCTCTTGCTATAAATTTGTAGAATAATTTGTAGTGTAGATGAGCGGAAATTACCTCCATGCACAGTGTAGTGAGGATATCAAGAATCTTGAAGATGTGTATTCATTCTTCCTGCTTTAAAACCTGAAAAAGATCTATGCAGTCATTTAAAGCACAAAATAGCATATTGATTTTAAATTTTCATTTTTGATCTGTGCAATCTGAAACTGATGTTTTACAAGTATTTAAGTGAGGCTGCCAGAGGTTTCTTTTTATTAGTTTAAATAGGAATTCTTTCTGGGTCACAGGTCTGTAGGTCATATTTGGCTTGCCTGCTGATCATTAGTATGAAGATAAATAGCATTAAAAGTTTATGTTTTGATGTGGTTGAGTAAGGTTCAGATTGCAAATAAATAAATGAAACTTCTGTTTTCAGTCTATTCTGCTGTGGAAAAGACCTTGTATATAATGTGAAGTATCTTGTATAGACAAATTCTACTTAAGTTGTTTGGAGAATCTTTCTCAGAAAATGCTGTTGTTAAAAAGCACCAGTTTTGTAAAAAAACCCAAACCTTTTGCAGAGAGAATTTTTGGTTGAATTGGTATTTTTTGTTTCTGATATCGTCAGTCATATCAATTTCTGATATTGTTGTCAGTGAGACCAAATCAAAACTACAGGTATTTGCCATAATGCTTGAGTTCTGTCCATCTCTATTTTAAATGCTCCTTTTAGAAAGACAGAGATAACTCTCTAAGTACACTTTCCTACCTTCTGCCAAGTTTTATAGGAAGCTAACAAAAAAGAGGGCTGCATAGAAAATTTTCCATTTGGAATCATATTGAATCATAAAGAATCATCTCTTTTTTTCATGATTCTTTTAGCTGTCATTACTCCCATTAAAAGTGGGTAGGCAGCTTAATTGTTGTCCTCCATCTTACTTCATCTTCCTTTGATGAAAAGGAAGGAGAAAAAATATTTCGATAAAACTTTTTGAGCCTCAGCTGCTGTTGTGATGCCTTAAGCTGAACTAGAGCATTAAGATTTTCCCACTAATGAACTGTATCAGGAGGAGCTCCTTTTTCTGCATCTGTTTTTCTCAGAGTTCTGTCTTTCATGTTACTCTTAAAATGGTGTAAGTTAGCTTTAAGATGTTTTATCTAGTTTCAATAAAACTAGATAAACTAGTACACCATCCTTCATTTCAACCACTCACCTTAGCAATTGTCCACTTCACTCACAATACCTTGACCTCACTCTATGCTTCCACCATTGTCCTGGTCTCCCTACTGAAAAGTAAAATTTAGTGCAAGTTTGTGGAGACATTTTCTGGAGTGAAAATACTCACATTTGAAGGGAAAATGAAACATCCCGATTTTTTTTTCACATGTTGCAAATTGTTTCTTAAGTTTTCAATTCCTTTATAAATCAGAATCTGTAGTTCTACTAAAAAACATACTTATTCTCTGCACATAGATGACAATGTATATTTTATATGAAAAAAAAACCCACCTGCAATTTTTTTCACTGTAGATGTGATATAGGTATGACTGCTATTCAATCCATTTGCATTTAATTGAAATTTCAGTAACAAATTTCAAAATGAAAAGTAAGTATTATGTTCCTATGGGATGTTTCTCTGTGAAAAGTGAAAGGAGATAATAGATTTTAAGGCATCAATAGATTAATTAAAAGGATGTGTGTTTTTCATGTAATGAAGAGAAAACAAACCAAAACAGGTTCCCTTTAAAGAAACACAGCAACATAGAATCATAGAATTGTTCAGGTTGGAAAAGACCTTTAAGATCATAAACTCCAACCATTAATTTAGCACTGCCAAGTCCACCACTAAGTCATGTCCCTAAGTGCCACATCTACAGGTCTTTAAGCAGGGAAGTGTGGGTGGCTTAACCACTGCTCACCACTGACATGGGTGACCTCCGCTGCTCCTCGTGAGCCTTGCCCTTGAAACATTTCACTACCTAGGTCACCTCCTCTGGACACACTCTAGTAGTTTGATGTCCTTCCTATATATTTAGGCACTAAAACTGCACACAGTACCTGAGATGGAACCATACCAGTGCAGCATAGAGTGGGAAAATCACCTCCCTCTACTGGCCAGCTATGCTGTGGTTGATGCACCCCAGAACATGATCAGCACTTTTGGCTGCTAGGGCACATTGCTGACTCATATTCAACCTGCCATCAATCCAACCCCCCAGTTCTTTTTCCATGGGCTTGCTTTCCAGGCTCTCATTTTCCAATTTGTATGCATAACCAGGATTACCCTGTCCCAGGTGGAGAATCTGGCAATTGCTCTTGTTAAATTTTGTACAGTTGGTGATTGTAATACAGTATGTGAATTGACTTAGAAATAGAATTCAGAGATAGCTCTAATTAATTTGCTGGTAAAGTATTTTATTGTAATGTCTTAGTTCTTTTGTCTTCAATTTCCTATCTATTCCATGAATTATAATTTAGTATTTAGGTGTAACTTTAGTACATAAAGTTCCCATACTTGATAGTGTAAGCATTTGGTTGTTATGAACCTCATTTTCAAAAGGGTAAGCTTACGGCCACATTCTGATTTATACATGGAAACTGTCTGAAACATCAGCCCTGCTGTCTGTCTTTTATTGTTCGTCAGGGGAAGATGGAGCATGTTGAGAAAAAAAACACATTGTCCACTTTTTTTTTTTTTTCCCCTTCCCCCTACTTTAGTCAGTCTTTGGGGGATTTCTCTAGTTTGTCATATATAGAATAGCAGCTAGAGAAATATCTGGAAAAATATTATCATTGCTAGTAAACAAGCACTTGTTATTTTCCTTTGAATATGTTTTTTGTCCATACTAAAGAGACTCAAAAAGCTTTTCTACTTTCCTCTGAAAATCTGAATGAGTCTTTTTTTAGCTGTATAGAGTTTCTGATTGTTTTTATTTGCTCAGAAATAAGGTGGGAACAGACAGGTTTACTGTTTGATTTAGCTAGATAATCTCATTGTTATGATTCACAAGGTCTGAATTATGTTTCTCTGATGCTGTAACTCCTCATTCTTTTTGCTTCAGGTTCAGTAGCTTTCCATTATTTGCCAGAAATTGATTTAAAATTAAAGTAACTGATATCTGGAAAAGTACACCTCTCCAGCTCTTTCTAGAGCCTTGTTGGCACAGATATCCTGTTTCTTCAGTGAAGTGCCTTGCACTCTTGTCAGTCTCTACTTTTATCAAGTAACTCATTTTAGTTATCACACAACTGAAAACTGTAAAGTTCTAAAAATTTTGACATTATGTTTTGGTATTCCTCTTTTTCTAATCTCAGTTGAAAGAACTGAAACCTTTCATTTTCACTTTTCTTTAACCTACCTTAATCTCTTTTAATCTTCTCATAAGTACTAGTTAATAATAACTTTTTAATACTAAGTATTATCTAATTAGTATTAATTAGACACTAGTTAGTAGTATCTAACTTAGTATTATTTAATACTAAGTATTAATACTAAGTATTATGTCAATAATAATCATCTGATAAAAATCTATTAGTACCTGACAAGTGCCTGCTTTGTGCTATAAAAATAAATACATTTTACCAGTTTTTCTTTTGCAATATTAGAAACATTTTGTACATTCTTAGTAAAAACCTCTGTTTTGTTGTCTCTGAACACTAAATAAAATCAGTTGTTAGATCATTACTTTATATGAATTACTAGCATGGCTTTTTATTACAATTAATAAAAAATCTCTTGGGTTTTTCTTCTTTTCAAATTCAAGTACTCGATTTTATGAAACATGGAAAAAACATATCTTAGACTGATTTCTAAGATGTCTTCCTTACTCTAAGGTGAGGCCATTAGCCTCATCTGATGAAGAACAGTTTTTTTGAGTCATATTATTCCTGTTTTTTTTCTCTCTCTTTTGGTTGTTCATCCTCCTACCGCAACCCTTCTCAGTTTGAAAGACTGCAGTTTGGGAATACCTCTGGATGGGGGAAGAGAGAGAGACTTGAAGCAGAAAAGCAAAGTTTGGAAGAAGAGAACAAAAGTTTGAAATTGCAGGTAAAAGAAATTCAGGGACTTCTGGAGATGAAAAATAAACCAACACTAACTAGATTAAGTTGTGATCATCAAAATGCACAAAGTAAGCTGCTGATCAAAACTAGGGTATGTGCATTGCTTAGTTTGTTTGCTCAGGGAGCATTCCCCTTAGAGAATTACGATTTCATGATGTCAAAATGTGTCCCTAAAAGAAGGGTTGTGCGAGATAAAACACCCTGTCAGCATCTCGGACCTGGACAATTAGAACTCAGTGACTTTGAATTTCTGTAGGGTATAGAAACAGCAAGAAACATCTTTTCATATTTAAAAGGAGCAGGAAGATATGACAAGTCTGACACGACTTGGGAGCAAAAGTAAAGACCGGTAGGAACAGAAGAGATTAAGTAAGCTTTCATAGCTACAGAGTCCTGATGAAGGTCAAAGCAAAAAAAACCTGCGAGACAAATTTTTTTGTCTTGCCGAATATTGAATCTCTTCTTAGGGAAAAGAGAACAGAAGGAAGGACCTTATTTCTTTTTTTTTTTTTTTTTGATTCCTCTAAAGATCTGTTCACTTTTAAATCTTATTGTACTGCTAAAAATGCTGTAATAAATTATTCAGAGATTTTAGCTGTGGGTATTTCTTTTATTTTATTGTTTTCTATGCCAATAATTAACTAGCAATCCAGAGGGCTCCTACTTTCACTATGACTCTGGAAGCTGGGTAAGAGAAAGCCAAACCCACCTCCCGACCATGTACATACTTGATATTACAAGTAATGGGCAGTGAGAAACAGTAACATTCTTGTTTGCTGAAATAGCAAATAATTTAATGTCATCTATGTGCATTTATTATTGAATAATGGCAGTCTGAGTAACTAGGACCAGGTTAGGTTACAGCTGAAAAGGTTAATTTCTCTTGGGAAAGATTAGCAGAGAGAGGTTCTGTAGCTGAGGTCTGCTTTTAAATGAAGACATGATTTTTCTACATGTCTTTGGTGTCTCGGGGAAAGCAAATTACAATTCATGCATATAGTTTACCTTTATAAAATATCTTACATAACAATCACCTATTTTGGATTTTCCTTTATTATTATTTATTTTATCATATCATATCAAATCATCTCATATCATAATTTTCATGTTTTCTTTGTAATGTACATAATTTGAGGTTGGAATGTAGACAGAAAGATGCTCATTTGCTAAGGCATGCAAAGGCCTGGCATCTAGCTGCTGGCAGAGTAAACACTACCACCATAAGCAGTCTTCTGTGACACCAAACATCTATTGGAAACATGACTAAAATAAAAGGTCAACAGTGTTACAGGAAAGAAGGACTGTGGTGAACCCTTAATGCCACAATGAACTCTCTTCGCAACAGCAAAAAGATAGTTAAACCAGATGCAGCCTTATGAGAAAAATTACTCTGACAGTGAGTTCATCTTGAAATCAGTCATGGCATTGGAGACCTGGGCAGCCGTATGTGAAGACAGTGGTTTGTAGAGCTGGTTAGCATACTTTTAACCTTGTTGCTGCCATTAAATGAAAAACAGGAGTTAGGGAAGGACAGAATGGCTTTTTCAAGGATTCAAGCCTAACTCAATTTATATCTTAGATGGAACTTGTCTATTTCTGCGTAGAGACATCCTAGTGTCACTGTTGAACCTTTCTAAATTCTGAGAGTGTTTCTTGAGCAACCTGATCTAGTTGAAGTGTCCCTGTTCATTGCAGGGGTGTTTGACTAGATGACCTTTGAAGGTCCCTTGCAGCCCAAACTATTCTATGATTCTATGATCTAATTTACTTTAATATGGTCAATATTCTGAAATAAATGGCTTTGACTTCTGAGTCAGGAGCCTTTTTTCTTGGGAAGGTAGCTTGAGTTCAAATAAAATAACACATTAGATGCAGTGGTAAAAGAGTACAAAAGGATGATTTATGTAAAATATGGGTAATGGTTATATGTTTAGGTTAGCAAAGAGGATAATACGCAAGACTCAAACCGTAGCTCTCTAAAGATCTTTGTCATCTTAATCTGAATGATCAGGGCTTTATTCAGCAAATAGGCACAAGGGATATGGGTAATGTGTTATGGAATGAATTCCAGAGCAAACCACAGTTGCCTAACACCCTAGCTTATCCAAAACCTGTATTTATGGGATGATTTGGGAGATCCATTGTAGTTTAGAACACTACAGTGTTATTAATTGTTGTAGCTGATTCATACTTTTAAAGGGTATAAATCATGGCAACATATTTATTCTTAATTACAGTTTTAGTTACATTAAACATGGTATCAAAATACAGAAGTAAAGTTCTTATGTCCTTGTCTAAATGATTTCATGTTGACACTTGATTTTCTTGCTCTTTTGTATGTATACCTCCACAGAATGTAGAATTTGTGTAAACTTTTTCCACTAACAGTAGTAAATCATGCTGATTGAAATTCTAAACACACAAAAGTTAATATTAATTATGTTTTACACAAAATGTGAGTCCTTAATATTATTCTTAGCTAACAATATGTTGTTTTAAAATGTTTCCATATGCAGTTTTTGAAAGACTAACTTTTGTTGTACAAAAAGATGAGCAGAATTGATGGAACAATTGAGATCAAACATTGCTACTATGTGGTTTTATCGATTGTACTTCTTGGAGTGGAAAATGCTGTTTACATTATTAGCAGTATTATTTGACAAATAGCATGGCAACAAATATTAAAAGGATATAACTGGTTCATCTAGGATGGGATAAAATGAAGAAAAAACCCAAACTTGTTGATGATATAGATCAATACCCAAAACTTGCTGTTTATGGGAAACATATTTTCTATTTCATCAGTGAATATGACCTTGAAAGAAACTTATTGATTTTGAGGAATAATAACTGCTCTTTTGTATTATCTCTAATTATTATGGGGAATATCTGGTTATTAAATATATGATTCACTGAATATGTTTTGCGGTGAACTTATACAGAATCTAAGTGCAGAATGCTGAAGTGTGTAGCTTGCTGATCATAGAATAAATTTTAAAAAAAGTTTAGTATCTCTTTTCAATAGTATAAGGTTATAATGTTAGGAAAAAAATCCACAGATTTGAAAGATGGAATGATAGACAACACATTTTTTAAGATTAAACCAATTTTAGCTCAACATTACCGAGCAAGATGTTTTTTAAATCATCAACATTTTAGTCTGAGTTCTCAAAAGTAGGAAACACTGAGTTTTTCCATACAAATAATTTGAAAGATTTTCTATGTTGGGTTTATATGGCAAAATTTTGGTAGCAGTGGGGCTGCAGAGGTGGTCTCTGCGAGAAGAGATCAAGAACTGCCGTAAACAACCAGTTCCAACTGGCTTTTAAAAGGAACCCACCACTGGCCAACCTATCAGTGCTGCTGGAGGCTTCTCTGTGAAAACACGTTTAAGATACAGAAAAAAATACTGAGCTGCAGTGTGTGATAGGGATGCATGAGGAAAAAATGTGAGATAAACAGCTCTGCAGACATCGAGGCCAAAGAAGTAGGAGGGGTGGAGGTGCTCCAGGTGCCCACTACAGTCCTCCATGGGCTGCAGGGGACAACCTGCTTCACCATGGTCTTCTCCACAGGCTGCAGGGGAATCTTTACAGGAGTTGCAGCCTGTGGGGACCCACACTGGAGCAGTCTGTTCCTGAAAGACTTGCCCCATGGAAAGGACCTGTTCAGGAGCAATTCTTGAAGAAGTGTGGTCTGTGTGAAGGACTCATGCTGGAGCAGTTAATGGAGGACTTTATCCCATGGGAGGGACCCACTGCTGAAGCAGAGGAACAGTGTGAGTAAGAAGGAGAAGCAGAGACTGATCCATAACCTGCTATTCCCCATCTGTGCATAGAGGGAGGAGGTAGAGGAGTCAGGAGTGAAGGAATGAAGCTGGGCTTGGGAAGAAGGGTGAGAGGGAAGGAAAATGTTTTTTAAGTTTTATCTTTGTTTCTCACCACCCTACTCTATTTTTAATTGGCAGTGTATTTAGTTTTCCCCAAGTCAAGTCTATGGATGATGTGAAAGAACTTTGACTAGTAAAGGTTTATAGTAATTGCCATGTGTTTCATTCCTGGGTTTGTGTCACAAAGGCCTCTTGGACTGAGTTTTTTAGTACAGTTTTTACTCTTCATCAGAACAAAACTCCAAAGAAGACATGATTACAGTATTATTGTTAAATACTTTGATGCTTCATCTAGCACTGGTCAACCAATGGAGAGTTCATTTCAATGAGAACCTCTGGGGCTGGTTATTGTGATGGTAAAGTGGTACTGGTTGAAAAATTCCCTTAGCAGATTTTTAAAACGCAGTATGTTTTCTTATAATTACCTCTTGAGATAGTTATTTTCATATGATTTTTTTTTCTAATTCTTTTTCTGGTGAAGTGATCATTTTAATTCTGTAGAAAACCCACTAAAGTGTAGGTCTAAAAGCAAATAAGAAGAGATTTTTACAGATATGTTCATTTCTTCTAAGAAATTATGCTGATCTTTAATAATAGCAGGCAAAAAATTACTGGATTACAAACTGTCATGGATCAACACTCAGCACTCCATACTTTTCCCACCAAATGATTTCCAGTTTCAAAAATATTTAATTTGGAATTCCTGACAAAAAAAGCTGAACGTTAGAGACCAGATTTAAAAAGTAATCTGTCATTAGCATGTAACTAGTGGCACACATTTAAGAGTATTAGTATGATTCATTTTTTTCATTGAAATTTGGTGGTTTATCTCCTATTTTCTAACTTCTTGAATGGGCCTGTAAATTGTAGAGTTGTACAATTTTTGTACAATATTTGTATAATTGTACAATTTTTGAAGACTGTATAAAAATTTTGATTTTATAGGAATGATAAACCCCAGAAAAACTATAGGTTTTGCTAATGCATGTTAATCAGTTACTAATTAGGACAAGATTTTGATTTCACTTAAGATTACATGTTTAGTATTGTCCTGTAACTTTCATAAAACAGATTTATCAGCTGGAATATCTTGATGTGATAATTTACTAAGGGATATATTCTAATCATAAAATAATAGAAGGTCAAGCTGGAGGAGATCTCTTCAGTGATTCAACCTCAACTTCAGTCATGAGATGAAAGTGTTGAAACTTATAATTTTTCATGCAGGGGGGTTGTGTGTATAAAGTATTACCTGTAGAAGTTAGAACATCTCCTCCTTCTTATACTGAATTTCTCAGTCTTGTCTTCTATTTAAAAGTCACTGGAGGCTATTCCTGGCAGACTACATATGGCAGATTAACACCTATTTGACTATCACGCTGGCAATTATAGATGTTTACAAAATACATTGTCTCCACTCAAGCTTTTCATTAAGCAGTAAATTGCATGTTTATAACAATAAGAAAGTTTTTACAGTTCAGAAAAAGTTTTATTTAGTCCTTTTCTCATGAAATTTATGAAGCCTGTATTGTTTTCTTTTTTCCTTTCTTCGTTTTTCTATACGCAGCTTTTCAAAGGTTAGCATTCTCAAATGAAAAATTAAGGGAAAAAAGAACAAAATTTTAAATTCTCAATGTTATTGCACCATCTCTCTCCCTGTTTTCCAGCCACCTGGGGAAGCTTGCTTTCAAATACTGGTTACCTTTTTTATTTTGGCAGAGTAGCATTAAAGTGTTTGCATGTCATCAGAACTGGAGTTCATCTAGCTCTGTATCCCATTTCTGACACTGAACAAAAATGGGTGTGTATGGAAGACTTACTGAGAGCAGCATAAGAATACTTTCTGAGAGCACTTTCATGGCTTGTTAGCAATTTATGGCTCAGAAAATTCCAGAGTGAGAGTGGTGTTTTCCAACTCTAATACATCTTACTGAATATTTTTTCTGTATTTTTTTGTTAACTACCCATCTTGTCTGTTTGTTTCATGACGATGTTCAATCTGGTATAGACCTTGTGATGTGGCCCATATATAAAATACAGACACAGGATTATTTCCATATGTCTCTTATATGAACATAGAGGAAATTCAAGTAGCTGTCTTGTTTCCACCATTTTTCATATTGTTTGTCTATTGGTCAACAGACCACCAGGTTTCTTGCTGTTGATTTGTTTAAAAAAGGACTAATAATAGTTTTTATAACTTCTGCAAATTTTTCCTCAAATCCTATTTGCCCTGCCTTATTGTATATTTGCAAAAAGACTGGCAAATCTTAAGATCATTTCGATTTCTCCCATTTCTAAACAGCTAGTTATAATATATTGTGTGATTCAATATTTTATATAGTTCCCTTCATGAATACAGTAGACTCCACCCCAGAATATATGTGTGAGAAATGGATTTAACTTTTTTCTGCCCTATTCTTAGACCTGTGTTATCTGTAACAAAAATAAAATTCAGTCTTTAATCCTGTTTCTCCTCCCTGCCCCCCATTTTATTAATTCCAAAAATACATTATGTTACATTATTGTTGTTAGAAGGTCAGGAACTTTCCTTTTTTTCCTCTCATGATTAAGCTATCAGTTGAAAAAGGTGAATGTATGCTTCAAAGTGTGTTGATGCTCAGTTCAGGTTTCATTCCTTTAAATTCATCTTGTCAAATCTGACAGTTCCCGTGATTAATCTTTTCAGTTAGGTAGAAACTTTGGCCTCAGTGGTATGTCTGTAAGCTTGTCTCAGTTGGAAAGGTACTTCTTACAGTTACTCAATATTTGAAAAGAGTTCTGATTAACTTCTGACTCTTACTTCTTTTTTGTACTTTTTTTTCTTGTACTTTTTTGAAGTAGCAGACTTTCAAATTCACTTGTTGACAAATTCCTTTCTAAGAAAAATAAAATGAATTTTAGAAGCAAAGAGAGACTAATTCAGCTCTCAGTTTTGGGTAACTTATAAGTCTTGGGAAAAGAACAGAAGGGATTGTTCTTCAGCAGTATCCCTCTTTAAAAATGCACGGATTTGAACTCTATTTTGTGATATTTCTCATCAACTTTGGAAATTTCAGTTCTTTAAACAGCCAGCAGTAGATTCTTGGAATATCTTGTGCTTGACTTTGGTCTGACACTTGCCTTTTGTGCTCATTTCAGTTAGTGTTGGAGTCAATCCATGTAATTCTGGTTAAACTTAATTAGAGAGGATTGTCTGTTTATTATACTACCATTTTTATTTCAATGCTCTTCAGGGCATATATTTCTTCACTGAATCCTTATTAATAAAAAAACCAAAACACCACTACCCCAAGGCTTAAGAATTACATGAAAAATAAAGTCTTGTGCTGAAGGAGATAACAGAAATAACAGCTTTTACTTTGTTATTTGATAAAATCATTTTGTCAAGAGATTGCTTAAAAACAACCCATGTGAGTTGTGTACACTGGAGCCAGATAGTCCCCAAATGGCATAAATATTGATTTATAGAGCTGAACACCTCTTGTCTGACCCCATCATTTCCTGTATGCTTTGCTTTTCTCAATTTAGGGATGTTGAACTCTCTTTCTCTGTTTTATAAAATTTGTGAGGATGAAAAATAATACTTGATGTAAAATGGCCAAAGTTATTTCTTTAAGGTCTTTTTTTATTTTTGGTTGGTTGGGGTTTTTTTTAAGATGCTTTGTCCAGAATTTTATTTAATACTCAGTGATTATAAAGGTGGTTCCTTAAAAGACAATATTTTACGCTACAATTTACCTTCTTAATGAAGAAACATTGTGGAAGAAACTGCTCTCTTTGGTTTTCTTTTTTTGGTTAGGTTTATTTGTTTGTTTTGGGGGGGTTGTTTGTTTGTGGGGCTTTTTGTAACTGAAGATTATTTAATATTTCTAATGTCCTTGTTTAATTATAGTTGAAAAGTGGATATGAAAAAACAATTCTTAATCTGTTTTGTTATATAACATAATTGCAAAGAAAAGTAAATAATCTTCATCATTATTTTCCCCTTTGTTTTCACTTTCCCTTTTGCATTTTTTTCTGTGCTTCATTCAGATAGTTGACGTTGTTTGATTACTTACTTAAAGCCATGCATCTTACCAAGAAGATTTACCTTCACGTTACCAAATGTGTAATATAAATGAGTGGCAACCATGCTGGAAGGAGGTTTAATTTCTTTGCTAAAAAATAGTGTACTATATTTAATACACTATTGTATACCCTGCCTGAAGAAGTGGCATCCAGGTTCAGCTGAAAGTCCAGATCATCAAGCAAGTCCATAGTGACTCTGATGCACCTGAGGCTGGAGCTCAGGCAAAGCTCAAGGAGGAACAGCCCTTTTCTTTTTTTTTTTTTTTTTCCATCAGAGCTGGAAATGCTTTACTTCAAATCTTTTCTAAAAGGGGAGCATGTGCATGCCCTCAGCTACAAGGGCCTAAGCTGGCCATGACCACATACGAGAATGCCCTTACAGCCCTGCTGATCCCCAGTTAGTGTCAAATAACTGTCAGCACTAGAGCATGGCTAAGATGCTACAAAGCAGTAGAACAGGAAGAGGTTCAACCCAGTCTAGCCTAATCCATCAAAATACTGAGTTCCTTTTGTCATCAGATTGATTAAATATGATATGGTTTTAGTATTGTTTTGTGATTGTTGATTGTTCCCGTAAATTCACTGATTAACAACTTTTATGTCCCGTTGAAGGTCAACACTGACCTTCAAATGGAAATGACTGTAATGGTCTCCTGTATAGTTGAGTGGAAATGCCTTTTACAAAGTCTAATGGCATAGAACTGATGAAGTTTGAATTGACTACTCTACATTCACACCTTTGTGGTTTTATGATTACTAAGTGTAAAGGTATCTGCAGTTCTGAATTCTTAGACATTTACATCTCATCACATGACATACAGAAGCCACATGTCATGACTGAGGAAGGTGCTTTTTCATAAGAAGTTATATTTCTAGCTAGCTAAGTGGAAGTGAATGCTTTTGGCAGTTCTGCATCCCTGACTCCAGTGGTATAAGATGGATCAATTTATATGAAGAATATTGTTGGTAAAATCTGAAAGGTCATGGTACTCACACATACATAATAGTCCGTCTTCTGAAAAATAAACCTGGTTGTGGTGATTAGGTGAAGAAAGCTATTGATGTTTCTGTTAACTTCAGAAACTGATGGTTGTGTTGAGAGTAAACTTTTTTCTGTGGGACTTACTGGGACTTCTTAAATCTAACAAAGAAGTTTTCTTGGTTTTAAATACAAGTTAATTTTTATGATTTAGAAAATATCAACTCTATAAATCCAAAGTTTTGAGAAAAATATTCAGTGAAGAGAAGGAGAAAGAGGATAAGGCCCTAAAATCTCTCTTGAGAGATAGGAAATGAAAGATATTGTCTAGTCTGGAGTAGATCCTCTTAAGATTATTTCATTCCTGCTCTTCCACATGTATTATTAAATCATGGCAGATGTGATTGAGGTGTTCGGTTCTTATCCAGCCTGAACAGTCTAACAGTTAAGCTACTATGAAGACCGTTTATATCCTTTCTGCCTTGGCAGGAGGTTGGACTAGATAGTCTCCAGAGGTCCCTTCCAACTTCAATGATTCTGTGATTCTGTTTGTTTTTCATTCTATAACTTTTCACACTGAAAGTCATATAAGCAACATCCCACTCAAATCCTTGGGCTTATTCCAACATAAGATGGTGTATTTTTTACTTTCATTTTCATGGGTAGGAAGGCTGTTGCTGCTTAATTCCAACATTGACAAGCTTCTCAAAGAAATAGTTTAATCCTACAGATCTGAAAATAGCATTAACCTGAAACATAATAAATAATTTGTGAAAAGGAGAAGTCAGTGTTTGGAATCAAATTTTATTTCCATTCTCTATGCTTACTTCACTAAACCAGACTCTCTTCTTCCTACTTTGAATTCTTCAGACAATAAGAGTTTAGATTCTTGATGGACATTACATTCCAACTTGAAGATTAGTTTTTTGCCTTTTTAAAATGTGCTTTAAAATTTTTAAAGTAAGGGTTGAAACCGAATTGAGATGTCAATTAACTTGTAGTGGTGATGATGGGCTTTTGACTTCCACATTTAGTTTTGTTTATTAAAGAAGTTAAAGTGGTTGTTAAGTTCAAAAGCTGGACTGTCTCAAGTGTTACCAGTAGAACAGAAGAAATTGTCTAATTTTTCTAGCAATGCTTGGAACACAGGCTTAGTCTTACTATCCAGTTCATGCAGGCATTTTTGTTATTTTGTACTGCATAAAGGCACTTAGAATCATAGAATAGTTAGGGTTGGAAAGGACCTTAAGATCATCTAGTTCCAAACCCCCTGCCATGAGCAAGGACACCTCACACTAAACTATGTCGCCCAAGGCTCTGTCCAACTTGGCCTTCAACACCACCAGGGCTGGAGCATTCGCAACTCCCTTGGGCAACCCATTCCAGTGCCTCACCACCCTCACTGTGAAGAACTTCTTCCTTATATCTAATCTAAACTTCCCCTGTTTAAGCTTGAAGCCATTCCCACTTGTCCTACCACTACAGTCCCTGTTGAAGAGTCCCTCCCCAACATCCTTATAGTCCCCCTTCAGGTACTGGAAGGCTGCTATAAGGTCTCCATGCAGCCTTCTCTTCTCCAGGCTGAACAGCCCCAACTTTCTCAGCCTGTCTTCATAAGGGAGGTGCTCCAGTCCTCTTATCATCCTTGTGGCCCTCCTCTGGACTTGCTCCAGCAGCTCCATGCCCTTTTTATGTTGAGGACACCAGGACTGTACACAGTACTCCAAGTGAGGTCTCACACGAGCAGAGCAGAGAGGCAGGAAGGTATGTGTTTTTGGAGTTAGGTGGGGGTATTTGACCCTATTTGTCACTTCTGTTTTCAAAACATTCCACAAAATACTTGGACCTTACAAACTGTTAAGTTTGTTTCCATTGAGAAATAATGAATGCTTTAATAATGTAAAAAAATTGTGGTGTTAACATTTAGAGATGAAGTATATTGAAGGTAATTAAAAGCCTTGAAAGGCTTATAGGTTTTTTGATTAATTTATGTATTCTCTGAAACAGGAAGAAATAAACGTTAATGATGTTACATGCCCTGACACAATTGATTACTAATTTGTTAGTAACTGACTAGGTAACAGAAGACTAGAAATCACATTTTTTAATTTCCAGGCCCATTTTCACTTTACTAGTTATTTCTTATCCAAGAACTTCTCACACACACACTGCCAAGTGCTTATTTTTGATCCATTTCAGAAATATTACAGGTCATGAAATTCAGCTTATGATTTATTTAAAAGGAATTTATTACTAGTGACCCAAATATATGATGACAGCGCACAAGAGGTTTTCAAGGAGATCTTTTGGAGTGTGAGGTGCTTACTAGATCCTAAATTCAGATGGGTTAATTTCATTGAACAGTGCATGCAACTTGCATAGAAATGTTAAATTGAATGCTCTAGGATATTCCTACATTAAATTTCATAAGTACATATCAGGCTTATATGTGTGAAGCATAGGTTTTGCACTCTGGAATGCTGAAGGTCATAGGCCATTCAAACACAAGTTTTGAAAACTGGAGCTTATGAGGAAGAATTACTAGAAATTTTTCAGATCCCATTAATTTCTCCTGCAAAAGAAAAGGTTGTTATTCTTCTTGATGGAAAAATGTTTTGTCTTTAAACCTTGGATATGATTCCCTAACTTGCACACAATACTGTGCAATATTAAAATATGTTCTAGATCATTTTCTATAATTTTCTAAATAGGCCTATTCATCCCATGTATTTGTGTTTTGTCCATTATAAAGATGTGTTCATATACTGAAACAATAAAATAAAATTAATTGATGGAAAAACCTAACACCTCCATAATCAAAACAATACAATACTAAAGTATTTGAAAAGGAGTTTTAAAAATATTTGTTGTCAGTACTGTAAGCTAAGACTTAACTTGCTCCTTATGTTCTCTGAATTATGAAATGTTTAAATACAGTACATTAAGAGGTTTTCTTTACCCTGAAAACGATATAAAAAATAAAGAAATGATGTTAGGATCACTTGTAATTGCAAAACTTCTGTAAATGGTCATACAAAGCTAGACTCAGTAAAAATTGAGACTTACTTGGTGCTTCTTGCTTTGATTCAAGAATAGGAAAATGGAATTATACTTTGAAAACATATTCAAAACTATAACTGGGCCGTTTTATGAAAATGAAAGTGTTATTATCTGGTGTGTTGGAAATGAAAATTGTCTTTCAAATATGCACACTTTTGTTAGAATTTTTCCTAAACAGAAAATAAAAAACAACTGTATAGCTTTTCTGAACATGAGTAAGACATGAGAAGTACAACAATTTGTTGGTTTTTTTTTTTAAATAAAACAGTTGATACAAATGATAAAGCGAATGATAAAATATAGCCCTGTTACATATTCTTAAGTATATATGAAAGTATATGTATTTGATACTTATACGTATTTATGTATAAATATAAACAAGCATGTTTCATAGCCACAGAGAATCGTAGGAGAAGAGTGAATCATCCAGTGCAGGAGATAACGGACAACACAACAAACCAATATGATTAAATGCTGACACTTTATTGAGCCCGAATAGCTGTTTATATAACCTTTCTAACTGTCCACACGAACTCTATACAATCCTGATTGGCTAAGTCCACTAATGCACACACATAAATACAGCTCATGATAGGCTTAAGCTTTCAGTACATGCGAAGGCTTTATCAGTCCTAAAGTATGCAGAGTTTCTTGTTACCTAACCGGGAGTTGTCTTTCTCAAGCTAACTCCCTCATTCCATAGCTGCAAATATTCTTTAAATAACCTTATCACTAGGCCTTGGTGCCTAACTCAGACTCTTGCTATTGACATGAGTCCTGGATCGCTCATGTGTCTATTTTTGTTCCAAATAGTCCTCTACAGTCCAGTTCATGACATGTTCTAAAACTTGGGTATGTTGATGTGAATTCACTTTCTTATAGCTCCAAGCAGTCTATCAGCATTATAGTAAATCATTCATCAGAAATACTTGACAGATTCTGTATGATAACTCTGAAATAGGTACTGTACAGTCTCTTATTCTACATGGTGTATATTTCTTTTAACAAAAGAATTATAAAGTATAATATTCAGTATCTGAATTAAACAAGGACTTTCTGTATAGACTAGTAAACTGTGGGTCTAGACTAGTAAGGTTAGGCTAAGTCAAGTTTGGATGTGTATGTAGGTTGAAGCATTTCATACCCATTTTTGGACAAAATTATGAGGTTTTGAATTTTTCTTATTCTTTCACAGTGTTGCCAGGCTGAGGAATTTTTTGTGCTAGAGTGTTTGTTCAGTTTGGCTCTAGAGAAATAGGAGCTGTGTTTCATAAAATCAGCTAAATTGGTATTTAGAAATGTCACCCATGATATGGTGGCATTTTATAATATATCCCAACGTAAATATAACCTTTCACTCAAAATTTTTGTAGTTGAAATTATGTGGTCATATAGTCTGTTTCTTATTTGGAGTATTTATTATTTACATGATATTTTAAAAGTCATTAGATTTTCAAGCAGATTTACCTTTTTAAAGAAATTTTATGGAGTAGTTGCCCATGAATTATCTTTCATTATGCCAGATAATAACAGGTAATATGAAGTATTTGAATACAAATACGCTGTAAACAATCTCCAGAGAAAGAAAAGCTGATATATTGGTATTAATTTCATGGTGCTTTGTGTTAAGGTCATCAGCATTTGTGTGCTATGATTATACTTCATTTCCAACAAAAGATTTGTCTGTATTCCCTACTTAAAACATAAGAATCATTATATAATTATTTACTTACTAAAATAAAAGTGATCTTTCAGCATACCTGCTTAACAAGGCTTTGGTAATATCATAATGTTGCTAGTGCTTTTTTAAGGTAGTCTAGAGAAGACAGAGTGGCTAATACTCCATTTTTATAAATGTACCTATTACTTAGCTACTGAGCCTTCTCAAGAAGTACAGAATCTTGCGTGATCTGAAATGGCCACAAACTGTTGATGATGCTTGTTAAATTTAAGATTTTCCAGTGTTGAGCATATCATTTACACAAGCAAAATATGTTATTATTATTTTTTTTTCTTTTATCAATTTTTCTATGTCTGTTAGGGTCTTCAGTGAATTAATATATTCCCATATTTTTTGGGCCAGTGGTTACCATAGCATTGTGTCAGTCACTTCTTTATCCAGACTTTAAACATATGTATATCTTTTTGCCACTTAAGATCACTGATTTCCACTATTTATACATATAGTAGAAAGCATATCATTACCATGGTAGGAAACGGTTAAGCAGAAGTTGAATGGTTGATAAAAAAAATCCCATTAAGGAGGGGTAATTGGACCTTGTTTGACCAGGCAAAGAGGAAATTATGGTATGAGAAGCCTATGAAGCATATATGGGAAATGGTGGGAAAGCAAACATAAGCATGTTCTCTTACTTTTTTACCCTAGCCTGCTGCTAAGCCACGCATAATTTCCTTGATGACACCAGCAAAAGCTGACCGGAAAATTATCCTGCTTTAGAATAGTCCTCAGGTAAATTGCTTGAGAGAGTTGTCAGAAGTGGTTTCATAGCACAAGCATTAAAGGTACCTTCTGGGTGATCTTCCCTGGGTGAGGGAAGAATAATGCAACATATTTGCTTTCTCAAGATCAGAAATAACAATATTATCCTGCAAGAAAGATTTAGTTGTGCTCTGAAAATTGCTTATTGTGAGTTATTTCCACCACACTGTACTAACTCAATGGCTTTTAGAAACATCAAAATTAGATAGCCATTTTTGTTGGGGATTTTTAATCCTTTGAGCAAGGTCACATTTCTGTGTGGTTACTGTAGAGGTCTGTTGTTGACTAAAAAAACCCCAACCAACCAACCAATTGCCCGCCTTCCCTCCAAAAAAAACCAAACCAAACAACAAACAACCCAGAACAAAAATTCAGAACAAACCACAGACAAACATAAAATCATGGCAGTCAGATGAAGTTCCTGATGACTGGAAGAAGGGTAATATAACCCCCATTTTCAAGAAGGGGAAGGTGGAAGACCTGGGGAACCATAGACCAGTCAGTCTTACCTTTGTGCCTGGCAAAATTTTGGAGCAGATTCTCCTTCAAGAATGCTATGGCACATGATAAACAATGAGGTGATTGGTTACAGCCAGCATGGTTTCGCTAAGGGGAAATCCTCCTTACCAATTTGGTGGCCTTCTATGATAGGGCTACAAAACTGATGGACAGCGGCAGAGCAGTTGACTACATCTACCTGGACTTGTCCAAAGCGTTCGAC
>NW_009944296.1:3430-43583 GCF_000696875.1 Nestor notabilis | reverse complement strand
TCGCCCTTCTCCGGGATCCCGACGTTGTTAAAGGGGTCTTTAAAGCGATGAAGGTCTGAAAACAAAAAGTCGCGCATGGGACACAATTACGCAGCCAATTCTCGCCCAACCCGGAAGTTTATGTCGGGAACACGTGTTGGTGGGGAAGGTGGCGAGGCCGGGAAACGGGACCCTCCCGCTGCCTTCCCGCGGGGCCGGCGCGCCCGCCCGGGGCTCCGTAGCTCCCGGTGGGGCTGAACGCTGCAGCGACAGACCCGGCCTCAAAGTCCAGTGACTCTTAACGAGCGCACCTCAAACAGAGGTTGCTAGGGTGAGTAATTGTTTAACATCAAAATGCCCTTACAGTCTGAAGGGGAAGAGGCCTTGTGGGGTTTCTATCTATTCTTTTTTTTCGGTTGTTTCGTTATTATTTTTAGCTGAGCAGGTTCCACACTGTGTTTGGGGGTATAAATTAGAATTCTTGGACTTTCTAGCAGGTATTTGTAGACTGGTTTTAGATGTTTGATACCTGTTAAAGATCAGGCCAATCGTTTAAATGCTTAAAAAGGTTGAGTTGATGAATTAGATAACTTTAGATCGTGTTGTTTGTTCAAGCTAATAATTCCTTTTTTTTTTTTCCCCCCATTACTTGCTCTGGAGTTAAGAATTAACTCAGTGATAGACTGTTTGGCTTTAGAGTGCGTAGGTTGCTTCTGGATTAAAATGATTTAAATACATGCATGAATGTTTTGCAAGCTTTTTTCTCCCCCTAATTTAAAATACTATAGCTGATGATGTAAAGCAAATAACTTAATATGGTTGGAATGGTGTAACAGCATGACATTTGAACTGGTTTCCTAGATCTTCCTTACTGGCATGATATGTTACTTTTGAATGCCATAATAGTCTTTAAAATGTGGGCAGTTTGTCATTTTGCTACCCAAAGAAAAACTCTGGTGTCAAAACTGGCCAACAGCTACTTGAAAAGCTATTGAAGTAGGCAGCAATATGGCTAATGTGCTTCTTGTTCCTTGAAATACAGCTAGAACTGACTCCCAGGCCAAAATCAAGGAAGGGTTCAAGCACTCAGATACTGCTCTTGCCTCTTCTGGGTTTCTAGTTCTTAAAAGCCTTCACTACTGCCTGAATTTTCACCTCCAACCATTTAGTTTGAAAGCTGATTTCAAGCCAAATGATTGCATTGTTTAGTCTCTTAATGTTTTAAAAGCTTCTGAGTTTGACGTTTTCAGCCTCTGTACCCTGACTGCTGTAAATTTCATAGAACAGTTGTAAGAGAGCTTTGAGGCAGAGTTGAGTCCCACAGCATCCTGAACTACCTCATGTCCTTACAAGCTTTGACTTCAGAGAGGTGGCCAGTGTGTGAAAAACTGTTATATGTTTTACAGGTTTTTGTGTATCAAAACTTAACTTTGTACATTTAATGCCATGTTAACTACTAGGCTTGAGGGTAAGGCCTGTGAGGGTAACCAATCATTAGTGCTTTATTCTTCGGTTGGATGGTGACTTGGAAAGGACCAGAAGGGATTGGGTTGGCTTTTTTCCTATTTAGTTGTTTCCCAGGTTGCCTTCTGGAGCCAAAAACTGCAAGATGAGCAGAACCCATCTGGTTATCCAGAGAATCCTCGTGTGTGGGGTTGGGGGTTAGCAACCCTTGCACCTCTGTTGTGAGAGGCTGCAAATAGAGATGTGGAATTCTTTAGGTTGATAATAGCTTGTGGTTTAGACAGCCAGAGAACTGGGGGGACATACCTGTCCTTTTCTTTTCTCTACAACTTCAGTATTACTGTGATATTTTAAAAGGCTTCCAGTGACATGTACTCCTCAGAAAGCCAGTGGGAAAGTCCCTCCCAGTGAAAGAACAGGAGTTGCCAAACTACATTGGTGTCCCGTTCAAACCCACGTTTGCAGGTTGGGTGTGCCACAGAGGCCAAATGTCCGAAGGGTTTGGAAATAGCTGTGCCTGGTTGATTGTGATTGATTTGAGCTAAGTTGTGATGTTACAGTTGATGGTGATTTTTAAGATAAGCACTTTAGGTAAAAAGTGTTGCAACACGTAACTTTCACACCCGAAAATCAGAAGCCTTTTCATTGTTTAGGATTCTGCTATTATTTTCCTTAGGGGAAATGGAGAGCGGGTTGCTTAGCATATGTTTTAGAATCCCTTTTCTGTTTTGTTTTGCTTCTTTGTACCAAAGCTAAAATGGAGGGAGGGAGTCAGGTTGGCATGGATACATGACATGCTATTAAACATGGCATTTTGGTTTTGTGTCTTTAAATCAGAAATTATTTACATAATGTGCAGTGGTAGCAAAGCTGTCTGATTTTATCAAAGTTTTAGGCTGTATTCTGCAGCAAAAGAGCACCTTATAGAAATGCTTTATGTGTTTTGATAGCCCTTCTTGAAATGGCAGCAATTTATATTATCGATACAAAAGAAACTGGGATATTACTACTGCTGGAATTCTAGAAGTATATATTTTTTTTAGCTTTATCTAACAGGTTGAGTCTTGCTTAGTGACATTGGGCAGCCCGACTAAACATAGACAACCTTATCTGCAAGATTCTGCATGCTCACAACAGTCCTTGGATTGGTGAAATGCTTAGGGAACAGCTTGTAATATTCACAACTTTTTTATAAGTAATTTCTTTTGGAGATTTTAAAAATGTGGCAAACAGGTCCTTATATAGTATTGCCAAAGCTGAGCTGCAGAGCTTGATAAAGTCGCTTTCACTTGTGTTAACTGAGGAGCCTCCTACCTCGTAAGATTATGGAGCTGTTTCAGCTTGATAATGCTTTAGGCTTGACTAGCATATGTCACAAAAAATAAACTAAGCGATCACAATGCAGCTTTGCCTGTATTTATTTATTTCCCCTCATTTCATTTCCTTACTGCATTAAAATTGGGGGTAGGCAGCAGTGGGGCTTGGAAGTTTCCCAAAGCCTAAAACTGATGCGAAGTATTCAGTGACTTATAATGTAAAAATTCTAGAAGTCCCAAATTCCTTTTGTTTCAGTTTCAAACAATGCAGCTTTTTGTTCCTAGTGTACAGAAACAAAATAAGTGAAACTAGTCAAACTTCCATTGTCCAGACTGACACACAAATAAACTGTTGCTGCTGTTCTACTCTGCTTTTTGCTGGATTGTTGGCAACTGCTAAGCTTTAAGACTATTAAATTTGGGGTTAGTGTGAGAGATTCAGCTGGGGGATTTCTAGCAGGGCTCTTCTCATGTAAGGAAAGGGATGCTTCTAAACTGAAGATGCTTATTCTGGAATTGTAGGAATCCCTCCACTAGCTTATGTCCCTCGTTACCTCATCAAAGCTGAGGTGAGCAATTAAACTATTACTGCTATAGATGGGATTTCTTCTGAACTCAGTGAAATAATCTTAGGCTATCCAAGCCATGGTGTTTGTAAAGGTTAAAAACAGAGTTCAGTGTCATCATAAAGATGTTAAACTTGAAACAGAGTTGTTGGGTGGTGGCACCGTTTTAGGGTGGTTGGGGAGGATGTGTTTTTGTGTGGTGTTGGCGTGGTTTTTTTTTTCTAGCCTTGGTTTTGTTTTGAGTCTCAACTTCATAGAAAGACCTTCACATATTGCAAGACTAGACTAGAAGTTATCTTGAGTAATTTTCTTTTTTGCTGCTAGTTCTTTTTTAAGTAAGCACCCCAAGCTTATGTCTTTCCATGCCTTTATTCCATAGAGCCACTTATCTCTCAACCAAGTTTTAATCATGTATTCCCTTAGAGGTGGCATCATCAAAACTATGTGCAGACTAAGTAATGTTGTAACTGGCATTTTTTCCTTGGTGCATTTAGACAGTTTTGTTTGTTTGACAATGTAAAGCAAAGGCATTGCACTCTGTGGAAGAGTGCTCAAGCCTCTTGCCCAGATGGACACTGTAGGGTTATGATTCTGAAGTGTTTTGGAGCTGCTGTTTTGATGGGGTAACCCATCCTAATTTGCTTTTTGTGGACTAATTCACCTGCAGTGGCTGCTCAGAAGTTCATATCACCAAAAGTACAGATGAGCTAAAAATCCATCTGCAGACTTCATCTTTCTAAACTCACCTGTTTCTAATCAGCAAACTGCTGTAAGCTTCTAAACTTAGCTCTGAGGCTTGCGTTAGTATTTCAGTCTGAAAATTAAGGACTTATCCTACCCAATTAATATATATATGAGATCCCCTTGTTCTGAGATGAGACACTTAATCCTTCTGCAAGGTAAGGCTGACAGTCTGTTCTTACTCATTTTTTGTGACCCATTCAAGGTTCTAGGAGATAGACTAGTGGGAGGTGACATCCTTTGAAGGAGCTGCCATGTTAATTAAATCTGCTAGATGTCTTTATTTCTTAATATCTTCTGTGCCTGATAAATTGGCAGAATGGCCTGGTTTGTGAGTATGTGATCACCTCAAATGCCTTTAAAAAAGAAGTAGAATCTAGTTCTGACACAGCAAGTGGTGTTCAGTGGTGAGTAGCAGTCGCACCAATTATCGTTTGTTGCTTTGCTATTCTTCTGGGTTGTACAGTCTTTTGATGCTTGAAAGTGTATCTTCCCCTTATCCCAGTTCCTTACATCCACTACTTCAGTTGCGGTGCTACCATTTTGGTATCAGTCCACTGAAAGAAGGTTTCTCCCTAGTATTGCACAGACTAAAACTAGGAAGAATAAGAATTATGTGCCTGAGGCTTAACTTAGCACATTTGGCAGAACAGGTAATTCTTGTAATAAGTTATGTGTGTGACCAAGCAGCTGGATGTGGCTTAGCTGTATACGTAGGGGAGGACAGGCAAGTGAATGCTGATTTGGAGTCTGGGAATGAGTGTATCTAAAATGCCAACAAATGTTTTTGTCTTCTTACCTCCTTTAGAGTAGGTGTTCAGCTTTGTTAGGTGTTGATGCTTTGTTACCAGTAGGTGTTACAGGGGGTGTGGAGGAGAAGGGAAATGAACCTCTGTTTGAAGTGCATCTTGGAATATATAAGTAACAGCTCAAGTTATGTGGACTCATGTCATTTTTGTCTTAGTACTAACACAAATGGACTTCCTTCTTAAGGAAGCAAAATATTTTCTCTATATTAAAACATAGAGTCTTTGGCTTTTCTAACAAGTTTTTACACTGTCTAGCATTGCTTTTTGAAATTAATTTTGCTTGTCCTACACATAAAGGAGTCTGTGACCTGATGATAGTGTCCTATTTAATATGTAGCTAACATACTACAATAGTGGAACATTTGTTCTTTCCACTATGCAGAACAAAATTTTTCCTATGAATGAATTATTACCTAATGTAATGGCAAGCAAGAAAGAAAAGCTTTCCGTATAAGCTTTTTATCGCTAACTTGTTGTTACAAGATAAACTAAATGAGTTTTAATTGTGCTTCCCTCGTGCAGTGTGTTTCACTGACAAAGACTCTAGCATTAGCATAATACAGTCTCACCATTTCTGCCTCTTGTAGTTCTTGTAATGCTCAAAAACGTGGTGCAGCAAAGACCAGAAAAAGCTTATTTTTTTTCCTTTTAAGTTTATGGGTACGATAGCATCTTGTGTAGTAAACTATTTCGTTCTTCCTGCTTCCAAATATGGTGGTTATCTTGAAAAGATTTGAAAAACAAAATAGAGGAAAAATCTACAAATGAACAGAAGAGGCAGAGCAAATCTGGAAAGTGAAACTGTTTGAACAAGAGACCGCATCATGTATGCCCTTAAATGCAGGAAGAGGAACTTCAATTGTGAGTATGTGTGTGTGCACAAAGTCAGAATGAAATGTAACTTGTATTCATGGTTCTAATTCTTCTAGAGATGGTGGAGCCAGGACAAGATCTGTTGCTTGCTGCTTTGAGTGAGAGTGGAATCAGTCCAAATGACCTATTTGATATTGACTCTTCGGACGTGGTTCTTACAAGTCCAGCACCAACTCCAGCTGTTCATTCATAGGTGTTTGCTAGAAGACAGAAGAGCTTCTTTCTACCTGATGTACTGGGGGGTGGGGGGAGGGGGCAGGAAGGGGTGTCCATGGCCAATAGTTAACGAATGTGGAGTTTTCATAAATTTCTTGTTCCATAGTAGTGAGAATGGAAAATGACTTGTTAATTAACTTTAAACTCTTATACAAAAAAAGCAATCTGAAATGTACTGTTCAGGTCAGTATAAACATGTATATACTTCTGAGCATTAAAGGGCAGCCTGCTGTCATGTATCCATGGAGAACTCTAATACCACTGGAGCCTAACTGCTCTCCTATAAAATGTGCAAAAAAGTGTCATACAATATGGTGTTTAAGCTCCATGACAGCATTCAGTTATTTCATAATTGACCATTTCAGCCATTCAGCCGTAGACGGGGAACAGCAGTATGTTGAACAACGATATCACAAAACTAAGTACATTTTTATCACAGTTAACTAACAAAGTGTGTACGTTTAACTTCTCTGGATGTGAAATCGGCCACTTGCTGGTCTTTATTTTCAGTGAAACCTTTGTTAATGGGCACAGTTAAGGACTTCCCCATTAACTTCCCTGTTCTGTGGGTGGATATTTATTCCTAAGGTTTTTTTTCCCTGCTAATATGAATGTTTCCCGATGCTTGCTTTCTTTCCTCTGCAGTCAGTGCCACTTAGTGCATTAGAACTAGGCTTGGAGACTGAGGCTACAGCTGCTGTGAAACAAGAACCAGAGACTGTATCAACTCCAGCCTTATTAAATGTTCGGGTAAGGACTGGTACTTCAGGGTTTTGTATATGTACTTGTGGTGGGTTAACCTTGGTGGGACATTAGGTGCTCTTTCACTCCCCATCCTCAAGTGGATGGGGGAAAAATGATGCAAGAATTGTGGGCTGAGATAAGGACAGGGAGATCAGCAGTTAGTGTCACGGTCAAAACAGACTTGACTTGGGGAAATTAATTTCTTGCCAGTTATCACTCAAGTAGGATAATGAGAACTGTGTCTCTGCTGCTCCTCCCTCCTCACACTCATTCCCTGCTCCAGCAGCTCCTTCACAAACTTTTCCAACATGGATCATTCTCAGACAGCAGTTCTCCACAAACTGCTTCATTGTGGGCCCTTTCCATGGGGCGCAGTCCTTCAGGAACAGACTGTTCCAGTGTGGGTCCCTTCACGGCTGCAAGTCCTGCCAGAAAACCTGCCTCTCTCCATGGGGTCATGATGTGCCTGAAGGACACGCATCTGCTCTGGCATGGGGCCCTCCAAAGGCTGCAGGTGGACAGCCTGGAGCACCTCCTCCCCTCCTTCCTCACTGACTGTGGAGTCTGCAGAGTTGTTTTCACACATACTCTCACTCCTTTCTCCCAGTTGTTGATTGTTGACAGTCCTTCCTCCTTTCCCAGATACGTGTTGTGGTTTAGACCCAGCCGGTAAACTCAGCACCACGCAGCCACTCGCTCGCAACCCCCCTTCTTCCTTCTGGGTGGGATAGGGAGGAGAATCAAAAGAATGTAAACCCCCTGGGTTGAGAAAAGAGTAACTAAAGTATAATACTACTACTAATAAGGGAAATAACAAGGGGAGAGAATATAAAACTAAAAGGGAAAAGGGAAAAAAAACCCAATAAACACAAGTGATGCACAGTACACTTGCTCAGCACCCACTGGCTGATACCCAGCCTGACTTGAGCAGCAATCTATCACTTCTGGGTAACTCCTCCTATAGATCCCTCCCCTTCCCTTCTGGGTGGGATGGGGAGGAGAATCGAAAGAATGTAAACCGCATGGGTTGAGAAAAGAACAGTTTAATAACTGAAGTTCAATGTAATATTACTACTAATAATAATAAACAATGATAAGGGAAATAACAAGGGCAGAGAAGATAAAACTAAACGGGGAAAGGAAAAACATCCCCAAAACAATAAACACAAGTGATACACAACACAATTGTTCACCACCCACTGACACATACCCACCCTGACCTGAGCAGTAAATGGTCCCTTCAGGGTAACTCCCCCCAGTTTATACACTGGGAATGATGTGCTGTGGTATGGAATACCCCTCTGGCTAGTTTGGGTGAGGTCTCTGCTCCCTCCTGGCTTCTGTGCCTCTCCTCATTGGCAGAGCGCGAGGGACTCAGAAGTCCTTGGTTGGGATAAGCACTGCTCAGCAACAACTAAAACATCGGTGTGTGTTATCAGCATGTTCTCAGACTAAAGCCAAAACACTGTACTGCCTATGATGGGTTCAGCCTTGACCAGCTGTGGGTTCATCTTACAGCAGGCTGGAACTGGCTCTATTGGATATGGGGGAGGCTTCTGGCATCTTCTCACAGAAGCCACCTCTGCTACCTAACCTTGCCACATAAACCCAATACAGCTTATTAGTAAAATGTGACGAGAGGTGGGACTGTAAAATACCACTTGGTCATCATCTCAATTCTACTTGTATTGAGACTGTGAAAGCTTAGCAATTGTGCAGATAGTGTATGTATTTGAAATTCTCTTCAGCTCAGGGTCTCTGTGCCTGCAGTAGTTATGTCTTGTACCCAGGCAATGAATCCTTCATCCTATTTTATATTTCCTTTAAAATAAATTGTAAAAATACCATGCAAAAACATGTACAGCAATGTATCAATAGACTGTTCTTGTTCAGACTGTTGTGCTACAAGATAATTACTCTTAACATCTTCAGCATGTTATGTGAAGACATTTCTTATTACAAGTGTCTTAAAAACTGGTGACTTCTGTCCTCTAGATGAAAGGCTACTAAAGCCTGCTCCTTTCCACTGTCTTCTGAAAATTTCCCTGTTTGTTTTTGTTGTTAGCAACCACCATCCACCACAACCTTTGTGCTGAATCAAATAAATCAGCTTCCAACTTTGGGGACTACACTAGTGATGACAAAAACAACACCTGTTACAACTACAAGGCAGACTATCACTGTAGCAAAAATCATTCAGACCAGCACAACTACTCGTCCCTCGGTTGCAGCACCAGCAGTTCGCAATGCCTTGACCACTGCACCTTCAAAGGACCAGATTCAGCTGAAAGACCTGCTAAAGAACAATAGTCTTAATGAACTCATGAAATTGAAGCCACCTCCTAATATTGCCCAACCAGTAGCAACTGCAGCAAGTGAGTTTTCTTTTTAATTCATTTTTTTTATAGACAAATAGTGAAATAACAGAATGTGAAGGTCTTTGCACATCTTGTATTTTCATTGATTAGTAGAATGTCACAGTAAAATTAAATGGTCCAGAAAACCAGATAAATTCTGTTCTAACTGGAATAGTGTTAGAATTCAGGGTGAAGTAATACAGAAAGGCTTTTAAAAATAACTAAGCTCTTGATTTACTGTAAGGAATGAGGAAGATTTACATTTTTAGACTGCAGTTGGCAAATTGGTAAAATTAATTTGTGAACATTACTGAAGTTGATGTAGCTATCTTGAGTCTACATCACTTTCTGTTCTACTGTATAGTTGCTGTGGAACTATGACAAATTAGTACTTTTTTCCACTGTCTCTAAGATGTACTGATTTTATAGGCGGGGTTGGAAGTAACCTATTTTTCCATATGCATATAGAGCATGCAGTAGATGAAGCTATCTGTTAGGACTGAAACAAAAAGAAGAATGTGGCTCTCTTTCATTGCTTTCTGTTACTGAGTGGTTGACAAAATTGAGACACCAACTGAAGCTGGAGTGGGGGGTGAAGGAGGGAGGAAGAGGAGGGGGAGAAGGTGAGAAAGTTTTATAGGACTGACTTATCCCCTTGGTGCTAGATGAAAAGTCACAGGAGCAATAAGTAGTAGGTAACATCAGCGCACAATAGCTGTTGTAGTGGCACAGCCACAGAAAGTAGTTGTATCTGTAGCTTCTGTATTAAGTGAAAAGGAGGCGTGTGACTTCTAGAACTGCATTTGTAATCTTATTTGTGTCCTTGTGTTTCTGGATCTTTCTTTGTGGTTATAAAAAACCAAGACAAATGCTTGTAGAAAATTCAAGGGCAGATCAGCTCTTGGAAGGAAACATGGGCTTTTCACATAATTCAGGCAGCAGGAGTTCTAGATTGTAAAATTTTAAGAAGTTAAATTATGCAGCCTCTTTGAGGGAAACTTTATTTGTGCAATTGTCTTAATTGTTTTTTAGGGACAATTATGCTAAATTTATTACATGCATTGACTGTCAACGTGATGGAAATTTGACAGCTGCTCTCAATGTTTTACATCTACCCTTGTGTAAATTGATTCTGTTCTGTATGAGCCCTATTGCCAGATGCTTCCAAATGTGACAGAGGACAGGAAAGTTAATAAATTATCATCTTGAAAGATCCTGCTATAAATTTTAAACTATTGAGTCCAAAGTGTTGACTTTTTGTTTTATGGATATAACTGTAGTTTCTCCTGAGGTGGTAAATGTCACTAGATCAGGTAATCTCATTTCTGTTGAAACACTGGACTTTCTGGTTTGTCATGAAACTTCAAATGCTCACAAGATGGAGTTTCTAAGTATTATGTATAGATTTTGCCAAGGTCAAAATTATTTTGAGTATTGAAACTAACACACAGCTGGTCACAATATCACTGTTGGATGCAGTGGTATTGCATGAGAAGCTTCTTCAGTCAAAGAAGTAACAGGATTTAAATCGTGTTGAGATACTTTAAATCCTTGCTGAGATACTTTTTTAATTTGGACAAAACCAGTAGCACACTGATGCTTCAAGACCACAATAGACATTTTAAACTTCTCTTACCGCTTATTAAGAGGATGTTTATTTGAGTCAATGTTTGGAGGCAGTTCCTGTAAAACACAGCTTTTCTTTTGTAGCTGATCTAAGCAATGGTGCCGTGAAGAAGGAGGCTTCCACAAAAGAGGTAGCAAGAATATGGATAAATGATATTAAAATGAGAAGTTTTTCCCCTACTATGGTAAGTAGTACAAATGGTTAATTTGCCAAATGTCTATTTTAGTGGCCACAACCCCCTGTGACTAATTTTGGTAGTTACTCATATCTGCCTTTTGTGTGGTGAAGTTATCGAGTGCATCTGTTTGTTCACAAGCTTTGTTACTGCACTAGATGAACACTTGGTTAGATGATTAAAGCCAACAGCTGTGTAGAGCAGACTACCTGTATAATAAATGACAATTCCAAGAAATTACTGTCCTTAACAAGACCTCGTTGTGTGGATAAAGGGTGTGCTCAATTCAAGCTGATAAGTGTATCACTTGCTTTGTGTTTTAAGACATTTTCTTTTAAAATATCCCTATTCGTGTAGGTAGCAGTGAGGAAGCCAGAAGACTTTCTCTAGCATTGCTGACCTTCTGGTCAGTTTCATTTAAGATGTAATTTGAGTGTCATTCAATTTTCTAAATGTAATAAAAATACATGCTGGTGCTGTAAACACCCGAGTTTCAGCATCTTCACTGAGAGCTAGAATCAGGCTGCAGTTTGTGATGGACAGTGGTCCTTAGTGGCTGGCACACAGAAGGATTTTCCAGGTTACTTTTTTATATTAAACATTAGTAATTGTGGAATATTTTTGATTTGCCATCTAGTGAATACTTTAAAATATTAATTTATTGATCAAGATCACAGTACAAAATGGATGGTACTCGGATTTCAGAGAGTACTGGATAGAACTGTGGTTACTGTAACTGTTCCCTGAAGTTGTGAAATTATGTAATGAATGTGGAACTGCAGGAGACTCCATGGGAGCACTTGAAAGTTGGGGTTTGGCTGTTAACTGTTGCGTTTTCAAGGCAGTTTTCTTTAAGTCATAATTTGTATTTAATATGCTGTAAGAAGTGTCCTTTTTAACTCTGTTTATGTGAGTTTGGAGTTCTCTGACTGTCTTTAAAGGATTGTTCAGAGTACAGTATCTGCAGTTGGGTCTGTAGTTTTCCCAGCTGCTCACTGGTTCACATAGTACATGTGTTAGAACATTCAAGTCCACGTTTGCACTCATTTCATGTGTTAATTCCCAGGATACAGACTATGAGCAATGTGCAGTTTGACTAATGCAGGTATTTCTCTATTCTAGAAAGTGCCAGCAGTAAAAGAAGAGGAGGAACCTGAGGAAGAAGATGAGGAAGAAATGGGCCATGCAGAAACTTACGCTGAGTATATGCCAATAAAACGTACGGCCTCACGTTTCATGTTAAAAGGCTGAAATGTTTTGTGAGCTAATTCATTGCTAACTCTATAGTTACTAACACCAAAAACCAGATAGGTTACTATCTGAATCAAGTAAAAAAGACCTGAATTTGTTGTGGGTTTTCCTAGGAAATTTTTCTCTTCTATAATGCTTAGGTTTGAAGGTATGCGGAGTTTTTTAATTGAAGAGGGATTCTTTAGTGTATCTTTGAGCAGTGCTTGTTTCAGCAATATGATCCATGACCCAAGATGAGGCTTTTTTTTACCTGTGTAAAGATGGTTTGTGCCTCAGCAAAGGAAATTTTGTGAAGGGATTAAGTGATCACTTAAGAATCTAGTTTGAGTCTTTTGGTGTTACATTACCCTAAGCACATTCTTCCTGCATTGTTCCTGGCTGACTTTAGAGCTGTTTAAAACAAAAAAGTGAATCTTTTACTGCTGGTAATGGCCATCTCCTCTTTTTTTTTTTTCTTTCCTCCTTTTTATTGTAATGGGTGACAAAAAGCTGTACCTTGTTTCCTAGGTACATGGCTGACCTGCTGTAAAAGGAAGGCAAAAAGTTTTGCATGGAGTTTGTAGCTAAATAGTTAATTTTTATTGTCACTGATGAGATCTGTCAGCAATTAAACCATGTCTGTTCTAAATCTTTTCTCCTCTCATACTGCTTAAAAACAGCACTATATAAATAGTGTGAAGAATGTTGCTTTTGTGAGTCTGGCATTTTGAGGCTGCCTCTGGCCTTTTGGGAAGACAAGGTTCAGACCAGTTCTCAAACATGTCAAGTACACAAATACTTTAATTTTCTATTAACTGAATTTTATCTAATTTCATAAAAATTGGGGGAAGGTGGTGAGAATAGAAACAAGTTTAAGTTTGCAGTTCTTCAGATTCAGGTTAATGTATTCCTTTATGTGATGCAGTTTAACTCTTGACGTACTGTTTTGATGAAATGTGGTGGTTCTTGCCTTTGCAACAGACAATTGTAGTTTGTTTTGGTAAAAATCATACCAACAGAACTCTACTGTGTGTTCATCTTCTCCCTTCTTCCCTCTCCCTTTTCAACCAGTAAAAATTGGTCTACGCCACCCTGACCCGGTAGTGGAAACCAGCTCATTATCCAGTGTAACTCCTCCTGATGTGTGGTACCAGACATCAATATCAGAAGAAACAATTGATAGTGGCTGGCTGTCAGCTCTGCAGCTTGAAGCAATCACTTATGCAGCCCAGGTATGGGAGACATTAGTACAGCTTAAAAGCTAACATAGAATCTCAGATGAAAACCTGCTCTCTGACAAGTGCAGCTATGTCAGTTTTATAAGGAGATAAAGTAAGAAGAGCTTAAAGGTTTGAGTTGCATTAGAAGGCATCAGGTGAGCTTCAGATAAATGTGAGGTAATACACCTAGAAAAGCTGTCTAAGCCACTTTCATGGTGCTGATCTCTCTGAGTCTTAAAACTCAGGACCTCTTAGTCATTACTTTTATTTCTCTGATATAACTTAGTGGCTGCAGTAGTAGCAGGCTAGGAAAGCCAACACTGTTTGGCATCATTGGGAAGGGTATGGAGAACAAGACTGGGTGTTATTTTGCTGCTGTATTAAACTTCAGTGGGCCCAAGTGACATGTTGTGCCCTCTGCATGTCAGGAAGGAGAAGGTAGTGAAGTTAGAGGGCAACTAAAATGGTCATGGGAGGAAGAAGTTTCCTCAAGAGACAAATGAGGCTGGGGCACTTTGGAATAGAGAGGAGAAAAATTAAGGGGCATGAAATCAAGTGTATGTTATGAAGAAGGCAGTGGAATCCCACAAAACAAGAATGGAGCAGAACTTGGTGAAAGTAGTAGGAAATTGGTTTAAAATGGATTCAAGAACATGTCTTTATGTGTCTGGGTCTTGCTGACACAGATGGCTGGGGGGTTGCATATCAGTGGGTTAAGAAAAGCAGCCCGTGTAGTAGTAGACACTAAAAGAGTTACAGATGTGTACAGCAATTTTACAGCAGTTCTAGGTGCTGAAGGGGATAATGGCTCGCATAAAACAGTTCATAGGCTCATATGTTCTCCCTAAATAAAATCCCTTCTTTCTGCTGTCAGGAGGCTGGGTGGACCACTGGTCCCATCCAATAGGATGTTTCTTATGTTTGCTCGTTTCTGACAATCCACAGTGATGTGTTCTGGAGAATGGGTGCAAGTTTTTTGTTCTTTCTCCTACAGCAACATGAAACATTCCTGCCCAATGGAGACAGAGCTGGATTCTTGATAGGTGATGGTGCTGGTGTAGGAAAAGGAAGGACCATAGCTGGAATAATCTATGAAAATTACTTGTTAGGCAGAAAAAGAGCAGTCTGGTAAGTGTGTCAGGATTTGTCAGAGCAGACACTGTAGTGACTATAGTACTTAAATTCAACGTAATCTGTTCTCTGACATGTTCTAGCAAGTGCTTTGAACTTCTGCTGTAACTTACAGAATATACACTTTGTTTTCTGTCTTCAGGTTTAGCGTGTCAAATGATCTGAAATATGATGCTGAAAGAGATTTGAGAGATATTGGAGCAAAAAACATATTGGTTCATTCATTAAACAAGGTGTGGAAACTTTTTACTATGTACAGTTGAGGCAAAACTTTAGGTACGCTTGTGTGACGAGTTGTGCATGTTGACTGTTTTAAGAGCAAGAATGTACTAATTTCAATAGATTTGCTGTCTAGGTCTTGTTTGACAGGCCTTAATCTTGGGAAGAACCAAACAGTGCTTTAAGTTAATCATGTACATAGGCCCCATTTTAGGATTAAGTCTTAGCATGTGATGTTTTTAAAGTACTATTCAAACCACTACTGCTGTTACTAGGAGAGTATTTTCTAGAAGTTGAAATATTCTTTAAATCTTTAGACTTTGTAGCATTTGCATTCTTTCTATCTCCCAGCACACATTTTATTTATGCTACATTTTGTATGTAATACTTGAATAATAAGCTTCCTCAGTAATTTATTAAAGCAGCAGTGGCATGTGCAGTTATTTTTGGTTCCTCTTCTCAGGATTAGCCACTTAGATAAATCGTGAAGTGTGATTACTGGTTGAATTCACTGAACTTACAGTTTGCTTTAAGTTGGTATCTTTGCTTTGTGAAGTCTGAACTTCTAAAATACTACTAAATGCTTTCTAAAATACTAAAAAAAAGCCTTAGAAATTGTCATTTATGGTGGTAGTTATAAATACACTTGACCCGTTAGCTCTAAGGGATGCATTGAAACTACATCTTAATTGTATTTAAGGAAACCATGTAGTCAAAGAATGTAGCTGTTAATCTTTTGAGGCCTCAGATCTAGTCTTCCATAAGTATGTATTTAAGACCTTGCATAACCCCTTAACCACATCACCATATGCCAGCCATGCCATCATCATGATGTAGGGATACAGGTGGTTCAAAGTGTACACACTTTGCCATTAAGACCACCAGAATCCCTTAATCATGTGGTAGGTGAGATTTCTTTTGTATAACTTCTGTAATTTCTTATTTCTGTTGCAGTTCAAGTATGGGAAAATTTCTTCCAAACATAATGGAAGCGTGAAGAAAGGGGTCATCTTTGCTACCTACTCTTCTCTTATTGGGGAAAGTCAGTCTGGTGGTAAATACAAAACCAGGTTAAAGCAGCTTCTTCACTGGTGTGGTGAAGACTTTGATGGGGTCGTATCCTTTATCTGGAGTTCAGTTGATTGTAACCAAATTGCTGTTTAAGCTTACATCTTTGAAGATACTCCTGTATTTTTGTTTGCTGGTATTTTTAGGTGTTACTCTTTATTCCTGACAGTAATTGATTGTGCTCATGCTTTGATATTAGACTTGAAGCTTTACAAACCTCATGCCAAATCTATTACCATCATATCGCTGCCACACAGCTCTGGTGCAAGAGTGAAGCTTCTGCTTTCTCTACAAAGAACACATAAAATACAAGTGTCATGTTTAAGAACCTTAAGCTTGCACTGAAATTTTCTCCAGTGAATTCTTATAATTCTGAGTATCGACCACATTTTAAAGAACTCAAGTGCTGGTAATTGTGCTCTTAAATACTTCCTAGCTAAATATTTTTCCTAAGGCTTTTAGTGAAAAACATGACCAGCATCTCTTTGAGTTTAGCATTTACTGCTGCCACCTATTGTGATTACCAGATTTCTGGTTTAGCTGTGGGACCAAGTGTTTTTCCTTAATTACAGTTCAGATTGTATTTGATGAGTGTCATAAAGCAAAGAATCTGTGTCCTGTTGGTTCCTCAAAACCAACAAAAACAGGTCTGGCTGTACTGGAACTTCAAAATAAACTTCCAAAAGCCAGGGTTGTTTATGCCAGTGCCACAGGTATGTACTACCTGGTTTGCATTAAATGTCTCTGTATGTTTTTACTGGCACTGGTACAGAGTGTGTTCTTCTCCTAGGTGCATCTGAGCCAAGAAACATGGCATATATGAACCGTCTCGGAATATGGGGTGAAGGAACTCCTTTTAGGGAATTCAGTGATTTTATTCAGGCTGTTGAAAGAAGGTAATGTTTCAAAGAGCTATAGCAAGAACACACATGGTTGTGGTTGACTGTGCTTTCCAGTTCCTTCGTCTTCACTCACTCCTAGTGCTCTGCAAATTTGTCCTGTCACACTTTAATTTCTGCTAGATTTAGAAGCTAGTATCAATTTATCTTATGTGTTGAAAAATGGGATGTTTTTCCTGCAGTCAGAAAAGTTTGAGGATCTTTAGAAGCTTGCTGGGAAAAGAGCCCTCTTAAAATGTAGGTGTTATGCAATGAAAATACTTTGATGCTGATCATGAAATCACTCTGTATGTACTGAGTATGCTCAGTTGATGTTTCACTATATGCAGAAGCCCTCTAATGTTTATGCATTCAGCTTAGGCAGTTGAACAGGAAGAAGTCTTGCTCTTATGCTTTCTGGCATAAGAACCTAGTTCAGGAAGATTATGTGTGCTGTTGCAAGGTGCTTTGTATTTCAGAGCTTATTAAGAAAACTAAATGTGAGAGGTCAGTAGAAAATGCAGCTGCTACATTCTTTTGTAGGTGAGCATCTTAATATATTATGTTTTGCCTACCTAAAAGGAATTTTAAACACTTCAAAATGCTGCAGTAGGGCTTAGTATGCATCTTTTTGTGCAGCATCTACATGATGCATGACTTTTCTAGACTCTGCAAGTGTAGTCTCCACTTCATTACTGAGCATGTATTCAATGAGCAATAATGAAATTACAGGCCCAAGCTTGTAAGTTAGCTTTGCAGTTGACTTCTGTGCTCTCAAGGTATTGCTAAAGGTGTGTTGCTGTTGAAGAGGATTTAAGTTACCTATAAGCTTAATTGTTTTAATACCACCATAAATCTGAATAGCTTAATACAGTTTATTATTTTAAATCTTCAGTGGAGTTTATAAAATTGCTATGCAAGATTGTTATATATATGTATTTGAACCAACAAAACTATCCAGTTCCAGTTTAAGGTACTGTCTCCTAATGCATGCCAAGGGAAAAGTAACTATTTGAGTGTTTATACCTCTTGGCATACACTTAATACTCGAAAGGCAGGGATATACTTCTATATGAAGGCTAAATTTCAGGACCCCCTGATTGGATGTGTTTAAACAGAGCAGGACTAATGATTTTGAAAACATATCCCTTCCCATTTGTAAGCATGTTATTTTCTTCTAAAGCACTTCAGTTGTTTTGGTTGCTTTGGGTTCTGGTTTTGTTTTGTTTTTTTAAAATCCTTGCTCTTGAAATTTCTAATATTGACTTAATTTATTCCTTTATTTTAGAGGTGTTGGTGCCATGGAAATAGTTGCTATGGATATGAAGCTGAGAGGAATGTACATAGCAAGACAGTTGAGTTTTTCAGGTGTAACTTTCAAAATTGATGAAGTTCTGCTTTCACAGGAATATGTGAAAATGTACAATAAATCTGTGAAACTGGTAAGAATACCCTTTTAAATTTGCTTTCTGTATTGAGTTCTGAGAGGTTGAAGTTACTTGGTTTAAACTTGATTGCACCTGAAATAGCCTGTTGAGAGACAGGCATGGTATCTTCTTGTCTCAGTGTAAAGATTTCTCCATTTAAGTCTTGGCAAAAGCTGCTAATTCTTGTTCTGAGTCATGAAAGCTGCATCTTCCAGTATCTACCAAATCCACTGCCTTCTAGTAGTACTCTGGAGCTTGGTCATTGTTGCCTAAGATAAAGCTGCTCACCTACTACCTGTATTTTCTTGCACCAGTCCTCCCCCTTTAGGCAACTGAGCTGAGAACAAGCTGCAAAACATTAGACAGGCTGCATGCTCTTCTTCATTGAAGTGGTGCTTGTAGTTAAACAGTGCAGGGGGATAGTTTTAATCATGTGGCAGATCAAATCTAAAGCATTGAAGCTTTGATTCCCTTTTAATGTTTTTATTTATTCACCTGTGTGTTATCTTTTAATGATGTTCTTAATTGTCCATATGCTCAGCTAAGTGTCTTTCTCTGGAGTGCATGTTCCTAGAATCAGAATAGTTACTCCTTGGGCCAAGCTTAAAGTAAACAGGGTCTTTGCCTGCTTAAGAGGTGCCTAAGCATGACTTAATTCATGTTGTATAGCTAAAATTTGTCTGAGAGGTGTAACAGCTTTAAACCAGCACTTTTTTATGAATGTTGTTTAAAAGAATTGCTAAACTTATGTCCAAGGCTTACTTTACCTAATCTGGAAACAACTGCTATATCACAATGTTGTAGAAACAAAGGCAGTGGGGATCTTGCTTTATGCTTAATTATGGGCAGTGCTCTTTGCTTCCTTAACTGGAATGTATTCATGGAGAAACTGAATAATTAGAAAATACTGTATGTTTGCACTGTTAGTAATGTAAATGTATCTGCTTTTCCTTATGAGAGTAATTCTCTCCTGAATTTGCTAAGTTGTAGCTGTTTTCTTTTTTGTGAGCTTTGTTTGATGTATGATGACTTTCCTTGACTTGCAGTCTTATGGCACTGTAACTTTAAACGTCTGTCTTTATTTGGCTATTAAACAATGTACCTGTATAGCCTTGAAATGTGACATGCAAAGCCAGTAACGTTTTCTTCCTCAGTGGGTCAGTGCTAGAGAGAGGTTTCAGCAAGCAGCCGACCTTATCGATGCAGAACAACGAATGAAGAAGTCCATGTGGGGTCAGTTTTGGTCAGCTCATCAGAGGTTCTTCAAGTACCTTTGCATAGCGTCTAAAGTGAAGAGGGTGGTGCAGCTGGCTCGGGAAGAAATCAAGAATGGGAAGGTAAGTTGGTCAAGGCCTGTATTTAAATGTCTTTGTTAAATTTATTTGTAAGTATCTTCAGGCACAGTAGTAGACATAGTGGCATGATTTTGTACTTTAAGGTATTGAAGCTATTTAATGAGTAGAAATTTAGGCATAAGTAAACTTGCAAGTCAGTGATCTTATTAACAATGACTTGTGTTCACTTGTCCTTTAGTGTGTTGTTATTGGCCTGCAGTCAACAGGAGAAGCAAGAACATTAGAAGCTTTGGAGGAAGGTGGTGGTGAACTGAATGACTTTGTTTCTACGGCAAAGTAAGCCTGAACTCTTAGAACAGTCCTTTCCAAAACTAACCTTAATCCAGTGTAGTGTGTTTGTCCTTTCACGTGTAAAACATGCATCAGTGCACAGAAACTTGGGTAGCCCTTTGTACCAGTGTTCTTAAGCTGCCTGTGCATAGATCTGACAGTATTGCTCAAGTGAGCCATTGGTTAGTTCCTGGTTCTGCTGGCGTTCTGAAACGGTGTTCTCAGGTGTGAACAGCTGGTACTGTTCTACTCAAACTGGGAGGAGGGGAAGGCTTGCAAAATGAATTACAGTCATGACTTCCCTCTCCTATCAGATGAGCCAGATCCAATCCTGAGACTGCCTTGCTGAAGATCTTAATAAGTTAATCTGTCATTTAAACTCTAAGCAATAAAAAAATGGCAGTAGCAATACCATTTGATACAAAAAACATACTTAACAAGCTGTAAGTAACAATGCTGTAAAGTAAATGTCTCCTGCTTTTAAGAAGGTGACAGATACAGCGATATGGGTGATAATGATACAGACTCCTTGTGTAATAGCATTCACAAGGAATAACTCTTCAGAGAAGCCAAGCAAGCTGTGAAATTTTACAGGTTTCTACTTCAAATAAATGCAAATTTGACTGAAGAATCCTTTTTTCTTACACAGAGGAGTATTCCAGTCTCTTATTGAAAAGCACTTTCCAGCTCCTGACAGGAAGAAGCTGTTTAGCTTGTTGGGAATTGACTTGACTGCTCAAAGTAATAACAATTCACCCAGAGACAGCCCTTGCAAGGAGAACAAAATAAAGAAACGGAAAGGTAATGCTTAAGTTCCTGCACTAATGGCAGATGATTTTAGAGCTGCCTAAGAGTGAACTCTGGGAAAAATACGGGACTGCAATTATCAGTACAGTCATCCATGAAAGAGCACGTATTAAAAGTCTGTTACAAGACTTATGTTAGAAACTTCCACTAATAGATTTTTAAACCTCTGCTGAAGCATTATAACCTGTAAATTCTGATACTACTTAGCTCAGAATTGGGTTGATCTAGTATGGGACCTATTCCCAAATGCCTTGTACCTGTCAGACCACTTCCTGATGCAGTTACACAAATGATTGCTTCCTTTTCCTTGAGGCTCCATAAAGAGATGCCTAAACCACCCCCCTTCCCAAGTTGATTATTTTCATACTGAAAAGTAGGTGATCATAAAGAAACTTGGGAGAGAGGTCTGACTTAAAACTTAGGCTCTTTGAAACATTTCTGTTTTCAGAAGCTGAATATTTCTCTAGTTTGTGTGCAGTGGTGGTAAAAGAAACCTTGAAAGTAAATTACAAGATCTAAACTAACTTTTCCTTTTCTTCTGGGGTGATGGTGATGATGGAACTAGGTGAAGAAATAAGTAGAGAAGCAAAAAAAGCTCGCAAAACAGGTGGCCTTGCAGGTAGCAGCTCTGATGAGAGTGAAAGTGAGTCTGATGCTTCAGACAATGAAGAAAGTGACAATGAGAGCTCCAGATTTTTGAGTTCTGGAGATGATGATGACTTCAACCCGTTCAGAGATGAGTCCAGTGAAGATGATGAAGATGGTAAGACAAGTTTTTAAGTGTTTCATCAAGCAAGTAGCATAACTTGTAGAACACATCAAGAACATGCCAACAAAGTTTTAAGTTGCCAAGCAGGTATTCTTAATTGTGGTGCCGGGGAACACAGGGGATAGCTCCTCCTAGCGTGTCCCCTCCCAGCACCAAACAAACTGTGATTATATCATTGTTCATCATAAATATTCATAACATCATATGCATATTTATGAAGTTGCTTATACACAACATCACATTTCTAGACCGTTCTTCCCCCATGCACACTTTATTATGGTAATGGTCTTTGGGACCCCTGGTGGTCGTTTCTTCATCACCTTCCTCTTCATCACCTTGTCCTTTGGCTGAACTTCAAGTTTGGAAAGTCTCATCGTCAAGCCAACACCACTAGTCCAGATCTGGCTGGTCCTGGTGAAACATTTACCCAAGATACTTTCTCACTGTCATCTATTACAATATCTTATTTTTCAATGTCATCTATTACAAGGCCACAAAGTCTAACTGAATTTAACTCTTTACAGAAAATTTGTACTTCCTTGTCTCAATAGTAAGCATAAAGTCTTGCCTGACCATTTCAGTGAGCCAAAACTTAGTGCTTGTTAAGCTTTAATTCCGATGAGACTGGAATTGATACTAGAATTCTGATTTGTATCTTCTGCAAGTAGATTTTTACACACTGGAGTTGAGGCATTTGTAATGAGAATGTAGTTTTTTCAAAGGAAAGCATGGGGTTGTTTTTTGGTAAATGCTCAACTTTTTCAATATAACTTTATTTAACTCTAGATCCCTGGTTAATTAGAAAAGAGCATAAAAAGAATAAAGACAAGAAAAAGAAGAAAAGCATAGACCCAGATTCTATTCAAAGTGCCTTACTAGCTTCTGGTCTCGGATCAAAACGACCTAGCTGTTTTACTTCCACTGTTGGTACCACCACCTCTAGTACCAACACGTCAGGTAAGAATAAGCTTCTCTGATTCACTTTCTTAGCAGTTAGAAAGTGGAATTTCTAACTCTTTAAGAGTGTCTCTTAAAATTTCAGCCAACAGTAACACAAACAGCAGCTTTGTAACAAGTCAGGATGCTGTCGAAAGGGCCCAGCAAATGAAAAAAGAACTGCTTGATAAACTGGAAAAGCTGGCTGAAGATCTTCCACCAAATACACTGGATGAGCTTATAGATGAACTGGGTGGTCCTGAAAACGTTGCAGAGGTAGGTTGGTGTTCACATGCAGAAAAAATCAATGTTTTTCTTTCTACTGTAGGCATACATTATCTGGCTGCAGTAAATCTTCCTTCAAGGTTCCATGTATCCTGTGTATCTATTAAAGGGAACTTGTTTTGTCAGTTTTAGGCAGTAATTTCCCAGGGCTAAGAGTACAGGTTACTTTGAATGCTTCTGAATTAAGTGAAACTTGGAGTTTGTATTAGAATACAGAGAAAAGCTCTGAATAGGTAAGCAGGTTATTTCTGAGACTGGTAGTTTCTAGCTGGGTAAATCATACTAGATTTTTTTCTTTATAGTAGTATGTTTCTCTAGCTGGAGTCAACTTGAAGCTAATATATATAAAACAGAGGCAGCTTTAGTTCATCTTCCTAGGTAATGAAGATTAAGAACCTGGATAACAAAACTGCATTAGTGAAAAGTCTCATGAATTACTATCTTTTTCTCAATAACTTTAGAAACATGTCTTTAGTAACTAGCTACCTGTCTGTCAGGTAGCAAAATACCATTGTCACTGCTTCTAACAGGGTCTTTCAAATCACAATCTCAGCTGTCAGTTTAGTTTCATAGTATTCTTAGTGAATTCCTTATAGACAGCAGTGTATAATACTCTGTCATTTCTACATAGATATGCTTTGTTATGCTTTTGGTTCCCTGAGTTACTTCAAGTGTTCCATAAAGCAGATAATGCCATCAACCAAAAATAATCGAGGTTCTCTAATGCAGTTTTGCACTTGGAGTAAATTACCAAATGTATTTTATGGTTGGTATATGAATAAATAGCATCATTTTTGAAGTTTTTGGTCATGTAATAATTTTGGTGTTGCCATAACAAGCTTGTGTTCCCTTTTGCTTGTAAAGATGACAGGCCGCAAAGGGAGAGTCGTGAGCAATGATGATGGCAGCATATCTTATGAGTCAAGATCTGAACTTGATGTGCCTGTTGAGATTCTGAACATCACAGAAAAGCAGAGGTTCATGGATGGAGATAAGGTAATCCTTAAATACCAGTTCAAAAACCTTGCCAGATGCTGTAGTAACACTGATTAAGTTATTAAAGTTTTGATTCTACCATTACCCCACAGTGGTTTTTTAGGTACACTTAAGTGCTAGAAAGCATTTTCTGCTCACTGTTGTGTGTTTTGTTTTTCAGTCAGTACATTGAGTAGTACTGTCTTAATACGTGGCTGCAGCATGCTTTAAAGGCCAGGCTGTAGTTTGGGTGGCCACAGAGTCCTGTGCTTGAGGTGTGTACACATGTACCAAACTGAAAGCTTTAAGCTGGTATTGTAAACCAGCCTATGTTTAAGAAGTGATAAACCCTCCACGTATTTGTGATGCCTTTATCTGGAGTACTGTGTACCTCTGCTTAATGAAATTGGGAAATGGGGGGAAAACCACTGACTGACTTGGTGTGAAAAAACTTTCAGTGAGGGGCTGAGGGCAAAGGTGGAGATTGTTTGACTTAACAAGGCTTGAGAAGTAATGCTGGGAAGAGGGACAGCTTTTGTCCTTTACATTGCACTCTGAAAGAAAATACTGACTGGAATAATGGTAGAAGTGAAGGAGGAGGGGGAAAAAACCACAAACCTTTCCTGTGGTTCATTTGGGACATGCTACCACAAGAGGGCAAATCAAGTAAACATCGCTGTTGTGTGAAACTTCTATGGGCTGTTGGTACACTTGAGAGTAGATACTCATGTTCCTGTGACTTGTGCACAGGCCAAACATTTACATTCTTTTAAGGCAAATACATTCAGATACTAGAATAGCCATATCCTATTTCTTTACAATGTCAGCAGCAATGTTTTGTCTTCTCTGTGCTGCTTGCTCTCAGAACAAGTTTCCCTGTGTCCCTCCCCTTTTCCTTCTGAAGTGCAGGCCAACATCAGAGAAACTTGCCCTTTGGAATGGCAGAACTGCGGCATGCTGCCTTTCTTCGTTTGCACAGAAAGGTGTTGCTGAAAAGTAAAGTGCAAACCACTCCTTTCACTCAAATTTGTTAGCATTTCAAACTCTGATAAAGGGGACCAGACTTTTTCTCCCCTCACACCCTTCTTTTTGCAATAGGAAATCCAAATAACAGTGAAACCATTCCAGACCCATGTTAGTAGTGATTGTAAAGTTAAGTATTTTAGACATTGAAAACTGAAGCTTGATTTTTGAATTTATTGCTAACTGTGACAACTCCTTTCTTAACCAAAGAACATTGCCATCATCTCGGAGGCTGCCAGCTCTGGTATTTCATTGCAAGCAGACCGCAGAGCCAAGAATCAGAGACGGAGAGTTCACATGACTCTGGAACTGCCGTGGAGCGCAGACAGAGCAATACAGCAGTTTGGTAAAGAACCTTTTTTGCCTCCTTTCCCTGGCAAACTCAGTAGCTGAATTTACTTCTAAATCATAGAAAATAAGATTGACTTAAGGACCCTTCCCATCTCCTTTACCCATGAACAGAATCAGCTTTATAGTCATAGCTGATAGTCTTGAAAGTTTTGAAACAAAGCTAGTGAACAGACTTACACTGCAGCTCAGGGTTCTGTCATGTATCAGGTGTCTTTGTGAAAGCTGACACAACTGTAGAGCATTCCTCTATAACCTTCTGTTGGCTGTGCTACAGCAGAAACTAATTTTCAGTGGGATTAAGTTCTGGCTTTTTTCTTTACTCCTCACAATTGATAGTTTATTAGAAATATTCAGTGAAGTGGAATTTGTCTAATGTATGTGCTTCTACTTAATTATCCAGGAAGAACTCACAGGTCCAACCAAGTGACTGCTCCAGAGTACGTGTTCCTAATTTCTGAATTGGCAGGAGAGCAAAGATTTGCATCTATTGTTGCAAAAAGACTGGAGAGTTTGGTAAGATTGTTTCAAGAAGTCTGGTCCTTCATTTGAGAAAACATAACTTAGGTTTCCTTTTCTTAAAACTCGATTTAATAACAAAGATGTGTCTTTACAGGGAGCCCTCACCCATGGGGACAGACGGGCTACAGAAACTCGAGACCTCAGCAGATTCAATTTTGACAACAAGGTGATGGTTCTTTTTCAGTCTGAAAGTTCATGCTGTGGTGCTTATTCCACACATCACAAATGACCTGTTGAGGAGGGATTTCTTTTGTCTCCTGTGAAGTGTTTTACCTTATTACTTCCTTCATAGGAGGCCTCTTTCTGAGATAGCAGTATGCATTCTTAGTTCTGTTTGCAAAGCCACATGGAACACAAATATGTGTGTAAATTTCTTTACTGTATTTGCTTAAGTCTCAGTCACAAAGATGAATTTAGCAATTCTAATTACAAATTAAGACTGGGCTGTTTATAGAGCGTAGTTTAAAACTGGAGAGCTAATAACCAGTTCCTTTGCTACTGCAGTGAAAACAACATTGTGAATTACAGATACTTGTTAAACCATGTGTGCTTGGGCTGAGGCACAGACACTGGATCACATTGTTAGAGCAGCTTTCTTTTTCTTACGCAGTATGGCAGAAATGCTTTAGAGATTGTTATGAAATCCATTGTGAACTTGGACTCACCAATGGTCTCGCCTCCTCCTGATTTTCCTGGAGACTTCTTCAAAGGTAAGTATAATTAACTGGGTGTAATTGCTCCTTTTTGATCTCCACTGTGCAGAAAATGCAAATCATTCTAGAGATCAGCTGGCCCAGGTAGGCTCTCACTGGATGTTACTCCTGCACATGTTGCTTGAATATTGAAGTCGTGTATGAAACAAGATACATGAACTCTGAGTATAAGGCATGTTCTGTATCTGTTTGGCCAAAATATTACATGCAATTTGTTAACATCACTTTCTTCACTTTCCCAGTAGCTGTTGCAGTATCTTGTTCTGTGGCCTCATATATGGGCCCATTAGTACTTTTCCCTCTCTGCCTGTGCTTCTTGGAAGGACAGAAGGCAAAGTTCTGTCTTGCTTATTGGTGTATTAGACATTGCAAGTAATGTTTTTTGAGGAGCATCAGAAGTTTTGAAATTGGATCCTGAAACAAGATTGCTACACAAGCTGTCCTTTCACCTTTGTGCTTCTAGATGGCAAAGTAGCTGTGATCTAACCTCTTTCTTTTTCCTAGATGTCCGTCAGGGATTGATTGGTGTAGGCTTGATAAATGTAGAAGACAGATCTGGAATACTAACGCTTGATAAAGGTACTGGTGCGATTAGAGTATCTTTACAATGTTGCTAGGAATATTGTATATCATGATAGTGGATTCCTAGCAATAGAATTGAAGCTGTAACTATCTAAAAAGTGACTTTTTGGGAAAACTTCAGAACGGTTTCCTCCTTTCTGAACAAATGGATTTAATTGCTCTTTTTGAGCCTCTTTGAATGCTGATTGAGAGCTTGTTGTCATCAAACTTAATCTTTGTTGACCTAATGTGTATTTCTTTTTTCCTTTTTTTTTTTTTTTAAGATTATAACAATATAGGGAAGTTTCTGAACAGAATTCTTGGCATGGAAGTCCATCAGCAGAATGCTTTATTCCAGTACTTTTCGGACACGTTAAGTGCAGTTATTCAAAATGCTAAAAAGAATGGAAGATACGATATGGGCATCTTGGGTGAGTAAATCAATTTATCAGTACTCTTGTACTCGAGTAAGAGCAGAGAAGCAGAGTAACTCTATCCTTTCCTTTTTAAGATTTGGGCTCTGGGGATGAGAAAGTGAGAAAGGCAGATGTTAAGAAGTTTTTAACTCCCGGATATTCTACCTCTGGACACGTAGAACTATACACAGTAAGTTAAATCTGTATCTTCTTTGTATAATGAAACTTCCTTGCCAATAAGGTTTTTTAAAACATGGCGGTTGGCTAAGAGGGGAGGTTCCTGGCCTTTCACTGGGCAATATTTGATTCTATGGTTCTTTAGTTCCTGTGTCTGTAACCGTTCCAAAGGCTTTTCCCATTCAAATCTCTCTGTGTGGCTCTCTTCTAGATCAGTGTAGAGAGAGGAATGTCTTGGGATGAAGCAACTAAGATCTGGGCAGAACAGACAGGTCCAGATGATGGATTTTATTTATCACTACAGGTAAGATTCTTCTGTCTCTTGGATTATAATCAGAGAAGGTTTTGGGGGGCTAACACAATACTTCCTATTAGTTACTGATCAGTTCTGCAAAATGCTTTCAGTTGTTACATTAACATTCATGTTAAGTTTGTTTCCAATGCTCATTATAAAGCATTCCTTTTTAGCTGCTCATGGTATTTTCTGTTGGGAATGGGAGCCCAGATTAATAGCTCTTACTTAAACCTGCATAAAGAAACCAGATGCTTTCATTGTGAGGAAAAGCTGTGAAGCTGATGTAGATTTAGTGATAGTGTCTTCTAAAGGTGTCCTTGTTATTACTGGTTGTCTGCACACACATGCGCTATTACTCTGAAGAACACAATATAGAATTACTCAAGGCAGATACTGTCAGCATGTTAAACTTAGAAAGGTTTTGGTTTTTTTCTTTCCAGATAAGAAATAACAAGAAAACTGCTATTCTAGTAAAAGAAGTGAATCCTAAAAAGAAGCTTTTTTTAGTATACAGACCAAATACTGGGAAACAACTCAAACTAGAAACATGTGCAGACCTGAAAAAGAAATATAAGAAGGTAACCATTAAAATTATGCTGGCTTTAAACTTTTCTAAGTTTGAAAAGAATTACAAGGACTTTCTTTTTCTGGTATTTATGTATCGTTCTGGCAAGTTGAAAACTAGGCTTATTTTTCCAGAGTGGAGCTTGTAAATGGGTCTTTTAGAGCAGATTTATATGGTTTCTTCATTCCTATATCCAAAGCTTTCTGAATATAAATAATCTGTGGTGTGGTAATGGAAAAGGAAGGAGTTTTAGGGTCTAGCAAGGAAAAGTCTTGTTTCTATGTAAGGTATACAAACATGCTTAAATAAGCAGGTGTGTACAGTGTATTCTAAGCGAAGATTCTGAATCCTCAGCTGGTGTTTTAAATGCTGTAATGGATTATTAGAGGTGGGAAAAATACCTTAACACTTAAACAACTTTATGGGTGTGTTTTTATTTGTTTTGTGTGAGCCTTGATGTGTGTTACTTCATTGTTATTTCCACTTGGAATGACTTTTCCAGGTACCTTCTGAAGATGCTCTGCCACACTGGTTGGAGCAGTACAACTCTTCTGCGGATACCTGCACTCATGCTTATTGGTTAGTATTTGTATGCACATAGATACTTAAACTGTCCACCTCAACTGCTTCTGTCTTCTGTTACTCTTGTGCAGTCTGTTTCTTCCTTAAGAAAAATTGTCCTATGACCAGTCAAGTGACCCAGCCTTTGAGTGGAACAGGAAGCTTTCAACTTGCCCTTAGGGTCCTAATATATGTTAGATGAGTGTGATAAATACATTAGCATTCCAGTAGAAGTATAATGAAATTAGCTTGTGCTTTAAGTATTATCGTGGTAGGATAGTTCAAATGTTATCTGGAGGAGGGAAATACTTGTACTTCAGTGGAGATGAGCTAGATGTCAAAACCAGCTGTTCTTGTGCTATCTCCTGTGTGTCTGAACTCAGCAGCTGATGTCTTAATTCCTGAGGAACAGCACAACTAGTAGAAGTTTCAGATTCATATTGGACTTTCTGAAACATACTGATCTGGTGCTAGTTTCACAGAACATACTCTGGTTTTCAGGTGGTGTAAATGAGTGGTATCTTTGACTTCAAGCTCTGTACACTTTGAAGATGTAGTCCCAAAAATTCTCAAAGCTTTACCATTAGTGACATGCTGTAGATAAAGCGTCCTTCCCTTACTGTGAACTTGCAGCCTCTGCTCAACGCTGAATACATGTTAAATAACTTGAAGTCTCATTTTTTAAGTGAATTGGATGCTTTTCTGTTTGCAGAATTCTTTTGAAGGCTTTTTTCTGTCTCCTATAGGAGAGGCAATTGTAAGAAGGCAGGCTTGGGATTAGTGTGTGAAGTGGGACTCCGCTGTCGAACTTACTACGTCTTGTGTGGATCAGTATTGAGCGTCTGGACAAAAGTAGAAGGTGTTCTAGCCTCTGTGAGTGGTACCAATGTGAAAATGCAAATCGTTCGTCTAAGAACAGAGGATGGGCAGAGGATTGTAGGTAAGTGGCTCATCTGCTCTTTATTTCCATCTTGGAGTAGTCACTCCGTGTTGAGAGTCACACAGGAGACTCTTACAAAGATGCTTACAAGAGAAAAGGCACCTCAAGTGTGTATGTTGGGAGGGGCAGAAGCACAACTGTTGAAATCTGTATTTGTAGTAGAAACACTGTTTTAAGTCAGGTTAAGGAAGGAGGAAGTTGTTTGGGTGTTTTTCCTCACCCAGGCTTTGGAACGCTTATTCTCCCAGTTCTTCTGATTTACTAGGAACAAAAATGTCATATTTAGCCTGTTCCAGCCAGGCTACCTTTGAAACCATGAGGGCTCCATTTTTTTCTCCCCCCACTCCTGCCAAAGAACAGTAATGTTGGGTTTTGTCTTGTGTTTTGAGCTACTGAAAGTTGCATTTAATCAATAGTTTAGGATGACTTTAGGATGATTCTGCCTTGTCTTGTTGAACCTCTTGGTGAAGCCCCTCACAGCAGGTACCTCAGAGGCTGAACTATCCCTATTTGTTTAAATGTGAACTTCCTGTGGATGTGCAGTGTTAAAGCAGCTCCTACTCCAGCAACAGTTTTCTAAGATGTTGAAACTAGGTACTTCATATTTAAACTTTCAGGGTGGTGGAACTCCTGTGAGACAGGAAAGCAAAACCAGCTGACTTGTCACTTTATGTGGCAGCAAGTGATGTAAGAGTAAACTCTGTCTTCAGGGGAAAAATGGCAACTTCTTCCTATTGCTTTGTGGCCTGAAGGACCAAGTGACTTCTGAAGATGATTATTAAGAAGTAGAACTTGCAGCTGTGCTTGATCAGACGTTGGAAATGGTCACTGTTGACCGTTGCACAAATGAAATGGAATCATCAGCCTGAGGTTTTAGTGACCGTACTGTTTGCATGCTCACAAAACACTTGATCTGTTGCTGTTTCCAGGTTTGATCATTCCTGCAAATTGTGTATCACCCCTTGTAAACCTCCTGTCGACGTCAGACCAGTCGCAGCAGCTTGCAGTACAACAGCAGCAGATCTGGCAGCAGCATCACCCACAGAGCATCACCAATTTCAACAATGCATAAGAGGACAAACTACAGGTGTTGACTTTGGTGTTTTGAGGAAAAGGCTGTAAAAGCATATCACTTGCATAAAAATCAGGGACAGATTCCAAAGAAATATAACTTTTTCAGTTCAGTTGTGTGCTCTCAAATACTTTGAGAATAAAGAGATCTTACAAGGTTGGTAGAACTGAAAGCCAGCAGTTGTTTATGGTGGTGCATCTGTCTTTCCTTATGCTCTCTGTAGTGCTTCCTGTTTGCTTTTACTTTTGGCCTTTTAAGCTACAAACCACAATTTGTTTGAAAATGCTTGAAAATCCCCAAGCAGGCTTTATTTTTATCTTGTCATACAGTGCTCAGGGTTTAACGCAGTGCATCAATGCCATTGCTGTGGGAGATATCCTTGAATGCATGTATTGAGTATATATATAGAAAATATATATTGGGTTTTTTCTCTTCAATTTATGAGTTTCTAAAAGCATGAAACCTAGAGGTTGCACATCATGCATTCAGGTTCCTTCCCAGTTTCTGTTTGACAGTGCATGTCTTTGGAAACGGGCATGGACAGGATAAACACACAAGACAGGAATTCGGAGAGAAACACAATCTTAGTTGTACAGCATTGGTTATTGCATTTTTATAGTGTTTATACCCAGGTGTTGCATTTTTTCTGGTTCTCTCCTGGGGGTTATATATTTGAGTCTACAACATGTTCTTTTTGTGATAAAACATCTTAAATTAAAATTAGTTCCTTTTTAATGTATTAATGGTATTCCTAATGTGTACTGCGAAGGCGGCTGGATGCCTCTTTTCCTTCAATTGAAGCATTTCCTTAATCCGAGGTGGTTACAGAAACTTAAGTGCAAATTCACTTCCATCTCGCACACAATCTTCTATTTTTTACTTCATTAACGTAATTTAATTTGTCACTTGTAAGATGAAACCTACTTGAGCTGTAAATTAGAGAATGGGAAACACTTGAGGGTTCCGCTGTATGTGCTGTTTCTGTTACCCAGTAACTTGAATACTGTTTAATATGTTGTAAGACATTGTAGAGTTTATCTGGAGCTGTTTAAAAGAAATTGTAATGTACAAATGTGAATAGTCACTTATCTATAATATGGGTAAGTTTTGTTTTGCCTATAATAGTAGATGTTTATAAGAAAGTGAAGGACAATGTTTGTCATTTCTTGCTTGCACAGGTTGCACTATTGAAAAATTGAGATTGTATAAACCTGTCCAAAAAAAAAACCCTACAAGATAATGATCTTGTAGATGTCAAATAAAAGTTATTGTACTAACAAGAAGTGGAGTCTTGTGTAGGCAATTGCTGTATTCCAAAAAGAACTAACAAGTCTGTACCATTGGAATTCGACAGGACTTGGCATGTTCCAGTCTGCTTGAACCAGGCTTCTGTCTTGCAGCCCAAATGTCTCAGCTGAACTCATTAACGAGGCAAGAAGTCAACTCTGCTTAAACCTGGATGCATGCTTTTAAGGGAGGCTCACCTGACAGAGCAGCACATCCACCGCAGAGGTAGAGTATGTCACTTGTGCAAAGGGTGAGCCAGGTACAGGAGTCATGAAGAGGGAGTTAAGGGAGCCAGAAGTTCCACAACTTCAGGCTGAAGTGAGTCCCTTTATGTGAATTACTGCACTTGAGGTTCTGTTAGTGCTGCCTGGGCTGGCACCGAAGGGTGCTGTTGCAGAGGCTCTGTCTGCTTTCCTCAGCTCCCAGCCACGAGTGCTGGAGGGGATGAATCCCCCCCACATGCTGGTCACTAAATACAGATCCAGAATAAATGAGCATGTTCCTTATTGCTGTAGCACCTGCTACACCTCTGTAAAGTACTTGCACTGCAGGCAGTAGGTGTTTGGGAGGGGTTTAATCTTGGAGTAGCGAGGGGAAGCTTGCCTGAGTGCTGCAACACCAGTAGGAGCCGACTGTGCCCTGGAAAACCCAGACCACAGAGAGGGTGTGGGGGGGAGGACATTCATGTGTTTCATGCCCACCACTAGGTGTGTGTGGCATCCATTGCAGGAGAAGTGATGGGATGCTGAGAGGGATGTTGACAGATTGCTATTGCAGCAGGTACTGAACCAGAGCACTAGTAACAGCGAGCGGTGTGTGTGCTTCGCTGTCTCTAATTATTACTATTGGGTGTAGAAACTTTCACCATCTGCGATGGTAACGTAACATTTTAGGTGTTAATCCTCAGTAAGATGGTTCTAGAAGTGGCAGGTTCACAAATAATGTTTTACTGTTCTTGAACGAGTCATTATTTAAATATGCTTCAGTTCCTCAGTGCTCTTCCAGCCTGTTGTACTAACTTTGGTTGTTGGGATGAGCAAACAGTGAGCTGGGTATTCTATATGGATAACCAAACCACACTGCTTTGGGAGTTGATAGCACATGCTGTTTGTTCGCACCCGCCTAAATTCCTATGTACTAGTGTCCCTCAGAGGGAAAAACCTCAACAGCACTTACAAGATCCATAAGAACTGTTCCCATTCCCAAGATCTGTTCCCCTACTTGCTCTCCTTTGCCTGCTCTCTGCTGCTTGCCACCATCCATGCCTTGGCTTTGTCATTCAGTTACTAACACACCTGCACCCACAGCTCGGGAGTGTTCTAACAACTTAAAGGTTAACATCAAAAAGAAAAGAGCCTTCAAGCTACAGAAACATCTTCCCTCTTGAAAATTCCTGCTCGGTGGTTGGGGTGTGGTTTTTGGGTAGTATTTTGTTCCTTGTATGAGCTGCTGATAAAGCTTGGGGGAGAAAAGGGATATAAATAGCACTGGGGATGGGATAAGGAACAGCTCTGCAGTATCCTCCTGCAGCACTGCTCAGAAGACAAACACCCTCAGAGGGAGGAAAGAGGAGAGACCGACTGTCATGTCATACAAATTATGGTCTCTCTGTTCTTCCTCCTTGTGGGGCATTGATCTGTTTTGTACAAATCACCATCTGAAATGGATATCAAATTTATAAAGGGTAGATGTGTCTCATAACGGGAGCAAAGCTAAATGTAAACCAGTAGTAACTTCTGTGCTTCGTGACTTTTGGGACTGTGCTGTAGAAGGGGAAGATGCAGATTTGACTTGGGAACTGAAGGGATAAAATTTGGGGGTTTCTTTTTTTAAGCTGTCCCTTGACAGCAACTAAACTTTGACTTGTTAAATCTTTTCATACTTCAGATGTGTCTGACACAGTAACTGTGATTACAGCCCATTAAACCCCTCTCTGCACAGCAAGTTTGCAGTCTGTTTCTCCAATCTCTGTACAGTCCATTGGGAACACATACCTCTTGTAAGGACTCTGTGTTGCCCACAGATGCCAGTTGTCAGCGTGTAGTATTTCCTTTGTAAATGAAGAGAAGCTCTGCAACTTGTAAACATTTGTCAAGTGAATTACCAAGGGGGAGGGGGTTTGTATCTTTCTGTTGTGTTTGGAATAAGCTTCCTTCAGATCCCGTCGCAGTCTGTACATATATTGGGAGAGTATGTATGTATATAGAGATGTTAAAGGCTACTGAATTCTTGAATGTAAATAACTCTTGGTTTCCTTTGTTTGTTTTTCCTTCACGACCTTCCCAAGATGTATTCCTGTTTTCTCAACCTGCCAAACAGGCGGTTTGTGTGTACTTTGAAATATATTATAGCATATATAAACCTTCCAGGGGCCATGTGCGTGCATTGTAGATGTTACATGTTGTCATCTTTCCTTCCCCAACTATCAATTGTCTGTCTCCCGTCATCCTTTTGATGCAGTGTGGGTTTAGGATGTATTTTTAGTGTATAATGCATTTTCTTGAGAGAAATGGATTCCTGATGTCCTTCAGTGACCGGTGCATCCACTTCTTGGTGCCTCTATCAGAGAGAAACAAGTATTTGAATTTTCATGTAGTTTGTTTTCTTTAGTCTTTTCAGCATGTTTCAGACCCTGAGCTTTAATCCTAAATACATTTCCATTTCTTCCACTTACTGGTATCTCCAGTTGTGTGTTCAGTGAGCTCCTACCATGCAAGTTCTAGGATTAAATGCATCAGTAATAGGACCTGCCCACTCTCCTAACATCTAAAGGTATGATTACTACATCCATATTAAATGTTAACACTCTTCCAAGCCCCCTGGGAGGGTGGTGATTTGAGAGTAGGAAGGATGCGTCTGTTGTAGAGTATTTCCTGGGAAAGTAAGGTCCAAATGTGCAAAATGACAGCAGTGGAACTTTCTTACCTTTGGAAGAATGGTGCATATTCTGAATTGCCAGATAAAATACATATATTTAAGTTAGAGAGTCACGAGAAGTCCCTTGAATTGTCTCTCTTCTTTAGCCCCTAAGCTTCCTGCAGCCGTCACACAGGTTTTGCCCTTCCTCTCTCCCAGGGAAAGACTCTGTCCATACAGTTATTCCCTGAATTAAGTGTGTGGGGAAGTCCACTGATGGAAGAGTCACAGCAAGAAGTGTCCAGCTGCAAACAGCACCAAATGCGCCTGGTAGTTTCTGTGGTCAGTACAAGCTCGAACAATGAATGTGGAGAAGAATGGAGGTGTTTTGGCAGTGCCATGTGGGGTTCCCCATCACGGGCTCTCGGGGATAGACACTGACAGAGTTGGCAGAAGGAATAAAGTAACTCAACCACAAAGATGCCCGAGTGCAGAATGAGGCTGGGAGACCTCGAGGGCGGGCACTGCACTGAGAGCAGCGTTGGCCTCATCTGCTGCTCAGGCTGTGCATTGGGCTTGAAAAGCAGCAACTCTTTTTAAGGAGAAAAACTGGAAATGGTGGCGTTTTTCAGCCACAATTACAACAGCTGAGGGCAGACTGCCCCAAAAGCTTATGCTAAAGAGTGGTAAGTGAAAACCTGGCAAAAACTTACTTGGTTTGATGTCCTCTGCTATTTCTTAATCGGTCCAGGTCTAAGATTCAAGGCAAGTGTAAGATTCAAGAATAGGAGCTGGACAGGTTTAAGCTGAAGAATCTTTCCCCTAAATAAACAGATTTGGATTTAAGCCATGCCCTTGTCTGTAACAGTCCTGTGGTGCTTAAACACCTGCATCAACATGTGTTAAGTTTTAATTTGCAACTAAGTTTGGTTTATGTTCCTGAACTTAGTTGTAGTTGGGGCATAACTTTAATGAGGCAGCTCACCTATGGAAGAGCAGTTCTATGCTTGATTTGCACTGGGAAGGGTAACATTTCTACTGCCATTCCTGATTCCATACATATGTGTCTATGTATCTGCTTCCCGATTTGGAGAGAGGATGACCAGGAACGTGCCAGCTTCACTGCAGGCACAGAACATTTTTATTTGCCAAGTCATTTGATTCATTTTTCAGTCACTGACATACAGTCCCCCAGCTGCTGGAGTTGGAGCGGGTGTTCACTGCCTCAGCATCTCCCAGTGATCCCATGGAGGGGCTGTGCCGCATCCCTGCAACAGCTATTGCTGGGAGGCTGACTCTGCGCTGTATTGTAACGTCGGGTTAGTACTTCAGCCCACACCTATAACAGTCCAACATGCCAGAATTCCAAAGCCATCTAACATTTAAGATGAATTGTGTGTGTTCCTTTTATTGCCAGCCCTGATGAGAAACCTTTGCCAACCTTAAAGCCTTTGTTCTCCAGCGTGTCCCTGCACTGCGTGTCCCTGTCTCTCCCTGGGAGCAGACAGTGCCGGTGTGGGACAACTGTGCTCCTACCACGTGGCAGAACTTTGAGTGCCCAGCAGTAAAATATTGCAGCAGTATTTAGGGAGTCTTATACTCACAACAGTGACAAACTGTGGGACATGATCGATTCTGCATCGAGGGGGTTTTGGGGTAAAAGAAACGTTAAATACATTAAACCAACACTACTTTGGGTATCCTTCCCTTTTGATTTCTGCTGTGGCACTTACCCCCATTGTTTATCCTGGAACGCCTTCCAGCGATACTTCTGCATACATTAAACATCCTCATTGTGGCTCCATTTTAGGATCCTTCAGGCTGGTAGAAGTCATGTTGTAATAATCCAAACATCTTTTCTTTCAATCCTCTTAAATACCTGGCACTTACCCTGGTTAATGTGACTGGCTGATTAAACTGCCTTTACTGGTAGTGAAGAGCAGATTCACAATGTTCTCCGACTGCCAATTGTGATGATCTTTAAAAGAGGGAGGAGAGTTTATGTTAAAAACTGTATCAAGATTGGAAAGCATCAACTGCTTCACAGTTCATGCAGAGCATGCAAATCTCTTCCCTTTATCCAAAGAGTTAGTTTGGGATAAACAGACTAATCTCATCTCATATTTGTAAATCATTTTCTATTGCCTCTCATTCTCGTTTTCCCCAAATCTGGAGAAGTGAGGATGCCAAGTTCTCAGCAGTAAATGGAGATGCCCAAACCTCAGAATTTAATTATTCATTTTCATAAAGCACTAGACTTTGTTCTGTGAGTAAGGGAGAAATGTCTTCAGAGAGGTTTTGGTTGGCTCTGTTCCAATCTGTAAATAATACACCTTAAAAATGCCAGAGAGGCAGCTCGGGAGCTGCTTTTGGAAGTCTGGGTCTGGTTTATGCGTTCCTTCCTTCCACATTTATAAGGTGGATGAATTGACTGTGCCTGTTAAACACACAATGAATTGCAGGGCATGAATCTGATCTGTATCAGCTCAGCCAGAGTGACAGGAGTTACATCATAAACCAGGGTGCCAGTGATTTAATTACTCCTGGGTAAGATCTCCCCTCAAGTTCCTTGGAGTGAATAAAACCAGGTAAGAGCAATGGAATAGCGGAGCTCTGAGCCTGTGGCTGTGCCCCACACACCATCCCCAGTGTTACCTTCTCCATGGTAGAGAACTGGGCTGTGGGAGCGGGCAGAGCTTGGGATTGGGATGTTCCTGGTGACAGGACCCTTCTGTGAGGAGCTCAGGGCTGCAAGAGGCTGCTGAGCCACGTGTGTCCCACTGCCCCTTTGCTGCTCCCTAGGGTGGCCTCAACCGAAACACTGGTGTTTCCTCCCTGGCAAGAGCAAACCATGCCCCAGCCCCATGTGCTCCTGGGGAGGATGCCACGTCCTGGCCCCTTCAAGGGCAGCAGAACCACTCTTCAGGCCTCAGGGCTCTGCCTCAGCCGCGCTGTGTTCCATCACCTCAGACTGCACCGTTTCCATTACAGAGGACGTTATCTCCTGTGACCAGCATCTTCCAGGGCTGGAAATCCCCCACATCCGGGTTGTCCCTCCCTTTGTGTGCACACAGAGCCCCCAGGCAGTGTCCAATGGAGCAGCTGGATGACCACTGGCTCCACAGGAGGAGACCCACAGTGCATCTGCTGCAGAGAGGCTTGGGGCGATGCGGTGTCCTCCCCCCTTTGCTTTTGTAGGGGGTGAAGAAGGGGTCCATAGGAGTACTACAGGGCAGTAGGCTGCTGCTGTCACCCTTCAGGTAGACATCCAGACAGAGTCTGATTATTTGGCTGCCTAAAAATGGCATTTCCAAGCCCTGACGCTTTGGGCATCTCCTGTGCCACTGTGCACTGGGAGACTGAAATCCCTGCCCTGGGCAAGGGAAGGAAGCACCATGCCCATGCCCGGCAGTGTCGGTGTTGCCCCACCAGAGACCCCCGAGGAGCTGCCTGTGCCATGCCCTGCGCGCTGCCAGTCTGTGCTGCTGTGTCATTGCCATTTACCCCTCGTTTTCCTCCTTCTCCCTGCCCTGTGCTCTTCTCCCCCACCCACCCCGTTGGTGCAAAGCTCCACATTCCTTTCCTCACAGTCATTTCCATTTTCCAGCTCTGGGCTTTGCTTCCACTCTCTCCTCCACTTCCTTTGCCTAAATGACCAGTAACAAAACAATTAGGGATGCTCCCACCAGGCTTTACAGCTGGTGTCGCAATACGGCTGCGAGGGACAGGGGTGTTTGTGCCTCTCCATTATTTGTCCCAGGGATATGTCACAGGTCTGGTGACGCTTGGTTTGCACTTGGAAGGTTTTCTGTGAGGCTTCACCTCCATGTGCCCCTCCAAAATGAAACTCTATATGGCACGGACATGATTTGATGAGGGCATTTGAGCGTATGTGTCAAGGGAAGCTCTTCACTGGAGCCAGCACTCGGCTCTGCTGCCGTTCCCCTGCTCCTGGACACAGAGCAGGCCCAGGAGCTTTCCCAGACAGGGCTGGGATCAAAGCAAGTCTCTGCCCCAGCCAAAGGGTGGGGTATCCCCTGCCCGGGGCCAGCGGCAGGGCTGGGCGCAGCGGTGCCAGCTCACTGCACCCGGGCCGCCCTCCCTGGCACAGCCTTCAAGGGCTCCCGAGTGGGAGGGAAGCGAGAGTCCAGCCCGCAGGGCAAGAGGGAGAGTCCTTCTAGGCAAACCGAAGGGGTCGGGCAGGGTGGAGCACTCGTTTGTCTGGAAAGACGATGCAGGGCAGCCCTGTAGTGTGGGGATACAGCGATAATCCATCCCTGCGAGCAAGAGCGAGGAAGGAGGAGCCCCTTGTCCCAAGCGCCCGGCTTCACCCCGCGCGCGGCAGAGCTGTCCCGCCGGCCGAGGGGTGCTCGGTAGCTTGATTTGCCTGTTCTTAACAAGCAAAATGAGGCTGTTTCCTTTCTGCTCCTATTTTCTTTGCTGGTTTTCATTGGAATCTGGGCTGGTTTTGATATTGGTGCCTGCTGCCTGTTTGCCTGGCAAACTGCAAAGAGGAAAACTCTCATTAGAGAGATTCCAGGCCTGTGCTTTTGTGGCTGAGGGCTTGGAAACTTCTCATTCCCGCCCTGTGGTCCTCCAGGGAGACCTCAGTCAAAGCAGGAGAGAGCAGGCTTGCTGCTCGCACTATCTCGAAGGTAAACCGAGAATAGCATTAGGGCCTCTTTCTCTTAAACATTTCCGGTCTCTTCGGACAGCTTTACAGGTGCTATTTGCTTTCCCTCCTTATGGTACACGCCATTTCCAAGGCAGAACGTCCCCCTCAAAGATGGAATGAGCCTGGAATCGGCTCCTCAGCCCATAGGGCAGCACCCGCGCGGCGATGCTGAGCAGCTGTCTGCCTGGCAGGGCTGTTCCACTTGGCAGCCAGACAAAGGACTCAGGAGTAGGAGGAAAACAAGGCTGGGAGGGAAAGTCGCTCCAGATAATATGGCATCTGGCCTGGGAGGAACCATCTCAAAGTGGGGAGCAGGGCTAGGCTGGGAGAAAAGTTTCTCTGGGAGAATTTAAGGGGAGAGCCCATGGGGAATAAGCATCCGAACTTCCATCCGAAATCACTGCAAGGCGGATGTGGGCCAGGTGCTGGGGCTTGGCTCACGGCTGCTGCTTCTGCCTTCGGCACTCTGTACCACAGCCCCCTTGCACAGGGTCCAAAGGGATGTTTCCTGGGAAGGGGGGGAGCAATCCGGAGCTTCCAGAGGGAGTTTGAGGGGTGAGAAGAAAAGGCAAAAGGGTAGAGCTGGGGAGTGTGTGTTTCTGTTCAGGATTGAGTGTTTCTAATGCGTGTTGGTGAGTCTGGGGCAGTCACATCAGCCAAAAAGATCGTGGTGGAGGGACGCCGAGGGAACAAAAAGAGCAGGAG
>NW_009944296.1:0-3399 GCF_000696875.1 Nestor notabilis | reverse complement strand
GCAGGAAGCAGTTGTAGGGAGCAGAGACAGGAATGTAAGGAGCTGTAGCAATGCAATAAGAAGGGAGCACCAGTGGTGCCAAGAAGGATAAAATGCACAACCTTCCCTCTGTGCCAGTGTCCCTGGAGCATGTGAGGTGTCCCTGGAGCAGGGCCCAGGGAAGGCAGCACGAGGAGGTGCTGGCTCTTTACGATCCCAGAGAGAAAGGTGCTCAGCTCTGCAAAGCATCTCTTAAAATGGTGTTTGTTAGAGCTGACACGCACCTCCCTCTACCACTCGTGCTCCTCCGAGAGGCTGAGCTGCCTTCACTCAGGACTTAAAAAGGTTAATTTTCAGCCTAAGCCTATCAGAGACTTTTCACTTCCATTTTAGATGATCACCTTAGTTTTAGCATGAGAGAGCAGTCTGGAGACCTGCAGATTAAATTAGAGCTCAGAAACTTGTAGGTGCATCTCTGATTATTGTACAGTTGATGCTGGACCCCTGGCAATGTGGGGATGAGGATTTGAATATAATCTCCCTCCAGAAAAAGGAACAAACTTCCCATCTCTTTCCCACTTACTACACGTGTCTCCACGGTGGGTAAAAGACATTTAGAACATCCCCAAGTCACCCAGTTCATTAAGCCTGGCAACGATTAATTACATTGAAATGAATGCGCAAATGTAATGTTTTACACATGTCAAAGACATGCCAGGAAAACCCTGGGTCTCGCTGTGCCATCTTTAATTCTTCTCACTGCTGATTTAATCCAAGATGATAAGGAACAAGCCGAGCCTGTGCTCTCCAGGAGGGTTACACACAGCTCTGCAGACACTCAGGGCCATTTTGCTCTATTTCCAGATAAAAGGGGACAAACAAGTTTGTCTTAAGCATGGCCCAAGGCCCCCAGCTCTGCTGGGTTGAGCAGCGCCTTCCAACATCGCACTTCGCATGTGTGTTCTTTACTCCCTAGCCAGATACAGCATCCAGCCACGCCGACCTTTGGGAAGGGAAAACCTCCCTGAGAGCCGTCATAGCTTTGGCTAAGCAGGGAATGGGAGGCTCTGTGGAAACACTGACTATTTGCAGTGGTTTGGGAGGAGCAGAGGTGAGGAAGTCGAACTAGGAGAGGGACTAGAAAGAGGAGGGGGACAGGGTGGATGTTGCAGATCTCACACATCAGGGAAGAGGCCCCGTACCTGGACAATACATCATCTGTGTTTGCAGGTGGCTGAACAGACAGGCACCTCTCACTGACCTTGCTGGAAACCATAGGCACACACATTGATTTTCAAGTTATCTCTTAGTGTGGAGAAGGCTCAGAAGTGTCACCTGTGTGATGAAATGGCTCTGCTGCCTTTCCTGCTCTACGACCTGGCCACTTGGTGATTAAGAGCTGCTTTTGCTGTCAGTAAACAAGCCTGGGCCATGGGTCTGCAGAGCTGGGACCTGCAGCTTGCTGTGAACAGCCTGGAGCCTGCACGCTGCTGGGACTGTAGTTACACTCCACGCAGGTTTGCATGTGCAGAACACAACTCTTGGCAGCGCAAAACCACATTCAAACTGCAGGCAGCGCCTCCACGGGAGCTCAAACGTGCGGTCACCCCATCGAGCACAGTCCAGGGTGCGAGCACAATGGTGGCTTTATTCCTGTGGCTGCACCTGGGTCAGAACAACGCAAGTGAATCCACAGAGATAGGAAGAACTTGTAGGTAACCTCTCTCCCAAGCCCAGCATCCACAAAAACACCCTAAGAGGCAGCTAGTCCAGTCAGTTGAAGCTTACAGAGCGCCTGAGACCAAGCAGTGAGGTTGTCATTGAGGTTCTTGTGCGGAAGAAAGGACCATCTTTACAGGATCGTTTCTTTATCCCCCCACTTCCAGGAACACTGTCTATTTTGAAGCTGTCACTGTAAAACCCAAGCAGAACACGGGGGATCTTGTTCTTTACCGTGTTGCTCTGAACTCAGTTGTGTGGAGTCGGTGTGAGGCTGTGTCAAACACAGTGAGCTCGGAACACTCCCAGCTCGCACTCACTCGCTGTGACCGTAAACAAGGGCAGTGGAAAATCCCAGGGCAGCATGGCCCTCACCTGCAGGACTCCACTGGCCTTCCAGGAATCCACAGAAAGGCAGTTAACTTGTAAACGTGGAAAGGGAGCTTTAGGGAAGCAGAGTTCTCACTCGCACAGCGCTGGAAGTGGGGGTTTTACCAGCGGGATCCTTCAGGACTCTTAGTAAATGAATTACTCAGTTCAAACGCCAAGCACCCGTGTGAAAACAATGTCACTGAGCGTGTAATCCACGGCTGGGGCTCTCAGGTCCCATCTCTCCAACAGGCAGGGCGTGGATCGGTTGTTGTAAGGATAGTCTGTACCACTGTGGGCTTCGCCACGATAGCACTTGGAGTGGAGATAAACCACGAAACCACAACGAGATCCCGTATTTCACCTGGTACCTGCCGTCATTTTGAGCTGTTTCCTTCATGGAATATGCAGTTGCTAGGGCAGGAGATGGGGGGATCAAAGGCTTCTCCCCCCTTGCTTCAGTTCTCCTTTACGTGGAGGAAATCATCTAATTGCACCGTGACTGTTTCTGTGTGTCTGCAATGGAGATGCTGCCTGCCTCCTTCTGCAGAGCAGCCCAGGGCAGAGGTACCATGCGCTTAAATCCGTGGTGCTTAAAAGGAATTTGCCCCTGACTTCCACGGCGCAGGATCAGGTGCCCTGTGTTTGCTGCCACTGCATTAAGAGCAGTTTATTGCCTCGGACAGACATTAATTAGCGTGTGCAATAGAACTACCAAGTACTTCACCCATCTCAGAGCGGGAAGATACACATGTGGGTCTTATCTTGTGGGTCTTGTGCTGTGCAGGTCCCATGCAGTTATGTTGCTATCAATCTGCAGCAATTTAACGATTCCAGAGGATTAACTGACAGAAGGAGCAAACCCGAGTGCCTTGCATTGACAGTGACGAGTTCTGAAGTGCCAGATGCAGGCTGGAAAGATTCGTGATTTCATCTGTAAATTTAGGGGTTTCCCCCTTTTTTTGGAGGGGAAAAGGGAGGGGAGGGGGTTTACTGCTGCCTGCAAGCAGAAAATGAGCCGATTACCAACGACATTCGTATTGTGTTTTTTAATCCCTCCGAAGCTGCGATCTACATTAACCTTCAACCTCCAAGCGGAGAGAAACAGTGCTCTGAAATTAAAAAAAAATTAAAAAAGGGCAAATTTCTCCTTGTCGGCATCAAGGATAAAAAAATAATCTTTTATTTTAGTATTATCAACAGGTATTTTCCATCGGAATCGGCGGGGGAGAGCGGGGGGAGACGCGGAATAAACCGGAGGTGAACGCCGGCTCTGAGGTGAGGGGGAAGGCGGGAAGGCGGCGACACTCGGGCCACCCTGAGGGACGCGTC
>NW_009944295.1:556-8051 GCF_000696875.1 Nestor notabilis | reverse complement strand
TATATATGGAGATATATATATATGAATATATATATATTACATACAAGGTGCTGGCAAATGAAAGTAAGCACAAAGGTTAATCCTCTATGCAGGAGTGTGGGGTAAATACATGAGTGCAGAGAGACTAGAAGCAGTACAAAATGATAGCAAAGTCATGTCTGAAGTCTGCAAAGATTTGGGATAACAGCTGTGCCTACAGCTACACGCTATTTGGTGAAAAATCCATCTTCGACATCTGTTTTCTTTTTAAGTGATGCAGATTGATGTCTTAATAACCAAAATTTAATGACACAAATTGATCATAATTAATGTGGCCACTGCTGTTGCATCTTCAATCCCACATTGTTATGTAAAATTCAGCTCTAACGTCTGTTTCTTGTTGAAATTTAGAAAGTTTTGGCTGCAAAGAATAACTGTAGAATCTGAACAGTTTAAATCTATATGGACCAAAAAAGACGGATGTAAAATGAACCCAAGCACTAGAAGCTCAATCACCTACATCACTTCAGTGCTCTTTTATTTCTTAGCTCTGTTGTGGACAATCCAAACTAACTTTTTCCAGGACAATGTCCAGGCCTGGCTCTGAGGATGGTTCATGCCAGACACAACCCTCAGAAAATCAGGACGAATATTACTACACCAGATTTATCTTCCTCCACCCTAAACAGGCCTCCAACAATGTCCCAGCAATCTCTGCATCTCGAACACATCCAATATACCTCTGAGTGGTGCTCCACAGTATGTCATTTGGCAGCCCTTTAGTTTCATGCTACTAAACCACAACATTCAATGGGCTGCAACCCATCCCTCATATTGCTTCAGACACATTGAGCTGAAATATCCCCAGAAATAATAATTAAGTTTTAGGGTCACAGCAGTACCACCTAGGCCTCTCAGGACACTTGGAGCTTAGTTAAGTGCTGTGCAGTAAGGACATGCATATTGCCTCCACTAAGCTCCTCCTAGCCAGTTAGGCTCCTCCTAACCTAGTGGAGGCTAGCCTTAGGCAGCATATATATGAACAAGCCTGTGCTAGCTGGTTTTAGGACAAAGGATCACTCTCCAGCCCTATTTTATCTAGGGTTGTAGGTGCTAAATAGATGCTAAAGCATCTGTGATTCCTAGTTATTTGAATGCCAATGTATTCAGCCTCCTGAAACATGCAAACCCCCCAAATCTCAACCCTTCCCAAATCCAAGAATTATATCAGTACTTACATTTTTCTAGACCCATCAAATATTTGCTGCCTATTCTATCTGATGGTTTATGCTTATAGTAGTCTTACATCCCTAACTGGGTCCTATGCTGTGGTGGTGGCTCACTCCTTCCGTCCCTTCCTGCCAGTGGGACAGCAGAGAAAACAGGAAAAAGAGTGAGAAAATTCATCTGACAAAATAAAGCTTCTTTGTCTGTAAAGCTCTGTTGCCTCCAGCTATTAACAATTTTTATATATATATATGTATTTTGTGGGAAATCAAAAGATGGAAAATGGTCTTTCTTTTGCTTTGAGAAAATCCCTCAGTGGACAGATGAAATATTAAGAATCACCACATTCCCTCCCTCACATGTGTTTTTCATGAGATTACAATAATAAAACAAAATAATTTATGTAGAGGAATATTCTGTATTGAATCTTTATTTCCAACTCAGCAGCACCATGAACTATACAAAAACCGAGAGACATCAGAAATCCTTTCTCACTATAAAGGATGCTGAGAATCCCAGCCAGCTACCTTAACCTTTCCTTGGAAATGTCAGATGGGATAAAACTCTCTTCTAGGAAAGAAATAGCATTAAAAAAAAAAAAAATAAAAAAATAAAAAAGAAAGGAAAAAAAAGAGGTAGAATTTAAAACAATGTAATGGCCCCTATTTTTTTTTAAACACCTGTCCATTCTTCATTATTTCCCTGTTGGTTTACGGATTTTAAGGTTTTGCATTTTTAAGGTTTTTTCCACACCCACGGACATTTTTCATTAAAAGCTAAGATGTTCATTTAATCCAAGGAGACAAGAAGCCTGCAGCCTGAAGAGAAGTGTAAAACTGCAGGAGACTTTTGAGAAAGAGAGCCAGGACAGGCTAGCTTTCCTACAGCCCACTCTCTTTTTCCCAGGAGCCAGCAAATGGTATCAAAAGGCTTTGACTGCTAGAGAATTGCTTTTTCCTTTGCTGTCAGCTAAAATACGTAGTCCTGCCGCTGAGTATGATGCTCAAGGTAGTTTTCCCCTGGATATTTTGACTAAGTAAGTAAGACACCCAGCTAAATACACTACAGAGCATATATGTGCAATTTATCATCGAGAACATCTCCCTGTATTTTAGGGCAAATGCAAGGGATAGCAAATATACCTAGAAGCATATCTGTACCTAGCACTGAGTATACTGTTTTCATACCATGATGGAAATTAAAAATTGAGTTTTTAAAGATACCTTTCACTTTAGCAAAGTTTTACTGGCTGAATACCCTAGCTTGCTGCACAATTAGTTGTGAACGGAAAACCTTAAACTTGACAACAAGCAGTGTTCAGCTCCATTTTGAAAACACATCCTTATGGTAAGAAAAATATCCGAGCTCACTGTAGACCAAAATCACAAAACATGAATATGAATGAAAGCTGTAGTATCACTTTTGGTTTTGTGCACTTCACAGAAAATGTTTTGTTAAGAGCAAGACTGTGCTCTTTTGCGAGGACAGTGCATTCTGCAGGGCCAACAGCACTAATTGTTCCAACTCAGGATGCTGGAGAATAGAAATTTCTCTGCTCCCTGGAGAGGTAGTCCCAGAAGGAGCGTGAAATGTCAACATTCGGCCAAGATTTATTCTTGTTTAGATTTAGGACTGGAATTTGTCAGGCTCAGCAGAAAGAATTCCATTAGCTTTGACAAGTGCGTGTGTGTCTGTGTTGGGTAATCTATTTAGGAGATGTAAAATGCTGCACACACTTCCTATTTTGTTGCAAAAAAACCTGAAATTGATGGTCCCTGTCAAAAACTATCATCTCCTAGTCTCTAAAAGAAAATTGACCCTTGGTTACTCTGCAGTATCCTTCAGCATTAGAGGAGGTCCACCTCTCCTTTAGTTAATACTACTTCAGTAAAAGGAAGTGTAATTGAAAATATAATTGACCTGATGTCCAGAACTTGCTACATTGAGGTCCTGAAGTAGTGCCTGAAAATTATTGCTATATTTTAGGAGTATTCTTATGCCTGGAGAGTGCTATGCATATCTACATTGCTACATAAATAATAATAAGTAATAGAGCAGGGCTATTTTAAAGGTCTGATGTTATAAAACCAATCAGGGCTACAAATGAATATTTCATGCCATTAAAAATGTCTGCCACAAATCTATTGGAAAAGGCAAAATTAACTGGCAAACTACACACACGCTGTCAGAAACAAGGAACTCTTACAGCTATTGCTGCAGCATTGTGACCAGAAGGAAAAAGTCCTTGAGAAGTCCGACAATATTAAAATAGGATTTGTAAAATTCCTGAATTTATCTCTTTCTTAACAGTTTTTAAAGCAGAGAAGATGCACTGGTGCATAAATTATTTTAACACTCGTATTCACAAAAGATACCTGAGCCTTTTGCTGTATATACTACCTTCTTCAAGGAATAATTGTACTCTTGTAATTCCTGAAGGCCATGATTAGTTCCATCTTAAGATTTTGCATAATATACTACCCTGTGGTACCTAGTCAACCAAAGGTGTCATACAGACAATTATTATAGTATCTAGAAAGAACATTACATTTTTTAAATGTTTCAGGATATGTTACTTAAAGAAATTAGCAGAGGCCCACAGCTCATGCTTTTTTTTGCTTTTATAGTATATTGCAGTAATGAAAGAACCGTACAAATGCTTTTAGGAGCAATGAACTCTTCCAACCTCTAATCCTGGTGCAGTGGCTGGGAAGATTTATTCTTTATTCATTTGTATGCACATGACAATTCAGCAAGGCTCAAGTACTTACTTTACCAGTTTTATATGATACGCCTTATGATTTCCTTGATAACTCTCAATTATGCTCTCTTCTCTGCCTGACCTCAGAAACTTTAATCTTCAGCAAGAAACGTTAGCCCCTACCATTTTAATGTCACTGGGCATGTGCCACACTTACAGGTACTTTGGAAATTCTCAGTGGTAAAGAGTAAACCCCAAAGGCCTCCTCTCCTTGTTATCAATTTAACAAGCTTTAATCTGGTTTCTGTTTCTAGATTCTCCTTCATTCCTGACAGATTCTTGCCGCTGTTGATCCCAACTGCAACATGGAATACTGTAGCACCAGACTGTTTAGGAAAGTAATTTACAGGAAAAGTATGCAGACAATTAACTTAAATGGCATAACAAATCTGGACAACATTGCTACACATTAATAGTGACAATATGCTGGAACATGCCAGTGTTTAGGATTAAATTAAAATAGTATGGACAGATTGTCTCCATCAGCACCATCCTGTGCATAGTGTAGCACAAAGCTGTGCCATGCTGAGAGGAGCTTTGGGAGGGAACCATAACCAAAGACCCAGCTGCTTTCATTCCCTGCCTCCTTGCTTCCAGGGGAAACAACCTACGGTCTTTCACTCCTAGAGAAAGATGTATTTTCCTTGTGTTGATTATCTGGTTTGCTCTGCTTAATCTAAATGCTTCCTGAGTCTTACTTTCCAGAAAGACAGTAGTAGTAGCATAGCTGGTGACAAAAGGAAGGCAATGTTCTTCATCTTAGAGCTTGCCTAGATGCGTACATCTAAAACAGTATGACTCAGTGCCTTTAAAGACCAAATTTTGTGACCCTTACAATAACATACATTTCTCAAGTGCATTGATGATAACTTCCTTGCAAAGGTGATCAAGGAGCTGACAAGGGCAGGTGCTCTTCTGAATCTGATACTTACAGATGGGGAAGAACTTGGCTGCAGTGACCATGAAAGAGTAGAATCAGGGCAAAATAGCAGAATCACAATCGTAGACTTAACAAGAGCAGACTTTGACCTGTTCAGGGATCTCAGGGATCAGCTTGGAAGGATTCCATAAGATACAGTACTGAAGAGAAGTCCAGGAGAGTTGTTTTCACGGTTACCTACCTAAAAGCTTAAGAACAGTCCATCCTGACAATTGGAAGTCAAACAAGAGTGGTGGGAAGCCTGTGTGGATGAACAAGCTGCTCTTGACTAAGCTCAAATATAAAGCAAATAATTCCTGGTGGGCAAGTTGACAGTAAGACAGCAAAACATTTGCGATTCCTCATCCTCCTGTATTTCACATGGATTTTATGTGGTACCACTTAGGCAGATTTTGTAAATTATGGTTGTATACGTGGATATTAGAGAAACTCTTCTGGACTACTTTGGGTTTTGGTGGTCCAGAATTGCAAAGCGTTTTTAAAATTCATTGCTATTGCTGTTCTGCTGATTTTTGTCCACTGAGTGTTTTGAGTTTTTCAAAGCAGTACAGCTTTTCTTGTTTAGAACTACCCATATGTATTTCCTCATTGCCTGGCCAAATCCACATGGCGGCTAAAAGGAGTAACTCTCATTCACTTTGCTGTCCCACTGGACTCAAAGGTCCTACTTCTAGGTATAGGTACTTTTCTTATGGCTGATTATCTTTTAACAAGGAGCATTACATGATCAGGAGAGGCCTAGATTTTTTTAAACAAGTTGCAATAAAATGCAGAATAGGAAAATTAAGGGGAAAACATAAATTCCAATACTTGCAATTTATTATTTTTCAAACTGAGTTTGCTAATCTAAAAAGTAGTAAGTGACATGCTATTCTGCATTACTTCTATGCAAATCAATGAACAAAAAATGATTACTCAAGGACATTTTTATTGATTTTAAAATAGGTTTCAAGATTACACGAAATTCAATTCTTCTGAAGGTTTAGAAAATTAATCATACTTGATTGTATGTTGTATGTTGAATGAAGGAGTAAAAAGGAATGCATTTCTTCCCAAGTGAATCATCAGACAACTTCCAATGACTTCCGTGCTGTATAAAGTTAAATTTATGCATCTGTCTAAGATGGATGAAATGCTATATATGGTCAACTCACCTTTATGGTTAATAGCAGCTGTACTTTTAAAAGATACTTATGAGATGAGTTAAACCAGTTGCCTTTTGGTGTTGTAGGACTGATGAGTATCAATCAGATATACAAAACCATGATATGTGCTCAGAAAGACGCCTCAGCAGAGCAATCAATGTTTGAACTAGCAGATGAGGAGAGTAATTGTCTTTGTTGAGTCGCACCACTTAGCAATCTGCAGATAATTCAATTCCATTGCCGGCACTACCAGGTAGGAGAGAAGGAAAACCAGCTTAAGGGCAAGAGATGAGCTGCTACACAGCTGTACAGAAATAAGATTGAGCATTTCACATTTTCTGATACAGGGCTAATGGTGATAGACAACTTCTTCTTATGAGTTATCGCTTGAAGATTTTCAGAAGGGTGAACTATGATCCTATGTGTCAGCATTTGCAGGAAATCAAGATATAAACATATTGAAACATATATAGATGTCAAATAAGGTGCAAACATAAATTTTAAAAAGCATTTTTAGTGGTTTTGCTTGGGGCTTTTTTCCAGATTAATTTTTCTTTATCCTTTCCTTATGTTTTCCCTCTTCTAAAATCCTGTATTCTGAATCATAGAATTATAGAATTGTTTGGGTTGGAAGGGACCTTCAAAGGTCATCTACTTCCAAGCCCCCTGCAATGAGCAGGGACATCTTTAACTAGATCAGGTTGCTCAGAACCACATGCAGCCTGGCCTTGAATGTCTCCAGGGATGGTGCATCCACCACCTCTCTGGGCAACCTGTGCCAGGATTTTACCACCCTCATTGCAAAGAATTTTTTCCTCGCATCCAGCCTGATACTACTTATTTATTTTGTGATGGCATTTTGCAGCAATTTGTGTTTTATTTTGAAATCATCACCCCTTGTGCTATCACAACAGGCCCTGCCAAAGAGTCTCTCCCTATCTTTCTTATAGGAGCCTTTTAAGAACTGAAAGGCTCCTACAGAACTTCCAGAACTCCTTCTAAGAACTGTAAGGCTCTCCCTAGAGTCTTCTCCAGGCCAAACAACCCCAACTCTCTCAGCCTTTCCTCATAGATGTTCCATCCCTCTGACCATTTCTGTGGCCCTCCTCTAGACCTACCCCAACAGGCCCGTGTCTTTCCTGTACTCGTGACTCCAGAGCTGAACGCAGTACTGCAGCTGGGGTCCCACCAATGCAGAGCAGAGGGGCAGAATCACCTCCCTTGACCCACTGGTCATGCTCCTTTGGTTGCAGCCCAGGATATTAATGACAACACACGAATCATTTCTGTGTGGCCTTTCCCTCCCGAAAATGCTGTCTCTCCTCCTCCTTATCTTACTTTTTTAATGCATAAATTATCTCTTATATCCTTATTCCCTTCTCTCCCTCCCTCCCCCGCTTTCTTTCTTGGTTGCTTTGGGATGGAGGAGACCCCAGCCCCCGA
>NW_009944295.1:0-335 GCF_000696875.1 Nestor notabilis | reverse complement strand
CCGGGGCCCGTGCGGGGGCGGGAAAGGGAAAAGCCGAGCTGGACCGAGGGCTGGTGAGCGCAGCGGGGGCTAGGAGGAGGGCCCATCCCGCGGATGGCGGCTGAGGAGAGGGGAGTGCAACAGCTCTGCCATTCCTCCTCCTCCTCTTCCTTCTCTCCATGCCCCACTCTGGCTGCCCGCAGAGCCAGGGCGGGGGTCGCTCCTCCCCTCGGTCTGGTGCCGCCGAGGGGTTCGCCCCCGCAGGCCCAGGTGCCGGCTGGACCTCCCCCTTCAACGCTGCCTCTCAGCCTAAGGCCTTCCCGCCCAACGTGCGTGAGCGCGGTGGCTGCGGCGGG
>NW_009944294.1:428-775 GCF_000696875.1 Nestor notabilis | reverse complement strand
ATGGGAGACAGGCACTGAGGGGTGCTATGGGGCCCTATGGGTCCCCTATGGGGACCCGCATCTTCCCATAGACCCCCATAGCACCCACTGACCCCCCATGGCACCCACTGACCCCCAGAGAACCCATGGTCCCCATGTCCCCAGTGTATCCCAATAGTGTTCTCATGTCCCTATGGGTCCCAATGGTGTCCCCATATCCCTATAGGTCCTTATGTTGTCCCCACACCCCTATGGGTCCCTGTGGTGTCCCCGCATCCCTATGGGTCCCTATGGTGTCCCTACACCCCTATGGGTCCCTGTGGTGTCCCCACACCCCTATGGGTCCCTATGGTGTCCCCATGTCCCTA
>NW_009944294.1:0-260 GCF_000696875.1 Nestor notabilis | reverse complement strand
ATGGGTCCCTATGGTGTCCCCACGCCCCTATGGGTCCCTATGGTGTCCCCATGCCCCTATGGGTCCCTATAGTGTCCCCATGGGTCCCTATGGTGTCCCCGCATCCCTATGGGTCCAAATGGGTCCCTATGGCATCCCCATACCCCTATGGGTCCCTATAGTGCCCCTATGGGTCCCTGTGGTGTCCCCACATCCCTATGGGTCCCTATGGTATCCCTATGGGTCCCTATGGTGTCCCCGCATCCCTATGGGTCCAAATG
>NW_009944293.1:0-3447 GCF_000696875.1 Nestor notabilis | reverse complement strand
TTCCAACCCTAACTATTCTATGATTCTACTAGGGAATGTACAGATTATAGCTCAGATGGCCCCAGATCTGAACTGGATTAAATTGCATTTAATATACTTCTTAACTTGCTTCCGTCTATCTTTTATTCTCAGTATGCCATATTAACAAGGATCAAAGCATAACAAGAATACCTAATTCTTTGTAACCTAAAGATTTCAAGAATACAATGGAACTTGTGAAGTACAAGGACAAGCTATGAAGGGTCCTCTGTAAGAAGAGGTTTTGTATATGTTCCAATAATAGAGACCTTGAGTTTGAGTGACAGAAGCCCTTTCATAAATAATATCTAGTGATTGAAGGCCTCTCTTTGTTTGCATTCATTTTTAGATGAGTACAAGGCACACAGGAGAAAAAAAAAAGTAAAAAGGAAAGCAAATGGAAAACAAAAAATAGAAAAACAAGATAGAGATGGGGGTGGACATGTCAGGAAGATTTCTGTGAGATTGTTTTCCTTCCATGCAGTTGTTTTTCTGTTGCACTTAAATAGCCTGTCTGCAAGCTGTTTTTTTTTTTTTCCTCTGCTCATGTTTGATTTCTTATGCTGGTTGTACTATCAAAATGCTACATATATGGGAAGAGGCCAAGAATAAGTGTGATATTATCATGGCAAGAAAAATCAAAGTTTACTTCCAAGAATATTATGGTCTTTAGGGATTGTTTTAGACAATCTATAGAAATCAGGAAGAGATTCCTGACTCAAATATATGAATTTTTAATTTGAATCATTTCTTTGGAGTATTTTGATTGTCTCCATTTTAAATGCAGACCATAGGTAGTTAGTTATTTATATATATCTATACCTTTATAAATATTTATATATATATACCTTTAATTTCACAAAAGCAGTACATAACAAAACAAATACTTCTTTAATTACCTTCTTACACTGTATAACTATCAAACAAACCTAATATAAATCTGCAACTTCTCAAGTTAAAAATGGGCCCATAGCTCTTATGTTTAGTAACACTTCACAACCTTATTGAGGAGAATAGTGTCTTGTAGTGTTAAAAGTTATTCTTTTTTTTAGTTTGTATTAAATATAGTCCCCCTAAAAATCTTATTTGATAAGGAATCGAGTATGGCTTTAAAGATGTTACCTAAGAGGAAATGCAGCATTTCAAATTAATGATTTAATCTTTGAAATATTACAACAATAAATATTAAATTGTTTAAGAGTAGTAATTATAAAGTGGGTATTATAAATAGCAACATATGGCATCTTTGCAAGTACAAGGCTGAATTAATTCCTGAGGCTTGGATGCCATTCATAAACCTCTCACAGTTTATGACTGCAGCTGAGTTTTTGAGTGAAATACAGCCTTGTGTTTACTCCAGGGCTATCTATTATGCTCCATGTTATTCAAATGTATTCTAGTGTTGATCCTCGTGCTTTGCCTCTGAATTGTTTTTCCCCAGTCATTAACAAAAGCTGTAACTTTTTCCCTTAATATGAGTCCTCCATTTTTTTTAAGAGAAAGAACAAATCTAAGCAGAGATATTGCCTTATTGATGCCACAAATCACATATTCCACCAATTCATAATCTTTCAACACTCATAGCTGGAGTAAAGGGAGCAATTTTATATGGAAAGGAAGATTTAGGGACTTTCAATTCTGTATTTTAGCTGGATAAGAGAAACCAGTTCTGGGTGGCCAGCTGGCTTTCCACAAATCAACATTGATTCATGAAGTCTAAATAATGCTATTATACCACAATGACCTTCTTGAAATGGATCTAAACATAAACCCTCTGGAAAGGAGGCTCATCAGCCTAGCAGAGACTGAACAAAAAGTTCCTGATATGGACCTCATACTGCCTTGACAGAGTTATGATACAAATCAGAGCCTTAACTGAGTAGTAGGAAGAGAGAAGATATTGTAATGTGATATGTTACAGTGCTGTTTATCATGATGGTAAGAACTGGAATACCATATTTGAAAGTTTTTGCATGTCTTTTGAGAACTGTGTTAAAGATGAACATGGCTCTGCTAAGGCAATATCTGTCCTGATTAATATTTCCCTCAGAAACATTGTAGGACACCTGTTGTAACCCTTGCAGGAGGAATCTAAATTCTTTCTACTAGATTAAAGGCTCTTGGGTCAGAAAAAAATTAATAGAGTGCAAATTGACCACAACATCAACAAGCATCCAATTTCTGTCAAACGAAAATGAAATTGTTCATTATGAAGTAGCATAAGTTTGCTGAGAGCAATAAAAAATAAATGCAAGAGTAATGTCTCTGTCCTAAAAAACTTAAGGTGACAGATGAGCAGTGAAAAGCATTTTTGACTGGCTTCTGAAAGATAATTTAGCAATCTGTGTTCCACTGAAAAATTTCAGTTGGACATGCATGAATATCTAGACCTGTGATGAATGCAACCTCTTACTGCCATTTCCCAGTTTTGTCACTCCAGTTTGAATATTGAGTCATCTTTTTAGCTTCTGCCTGTTTTGGCAAATTAAACATTTCTGGGAATATTCCCAGAAATTAAAGCCAATCGACATTAAATGGCCTAATTCCTCAACCTTCAAAATTTGGGGCTTCAGGCAAACAACCTATGGGAAAGGACAGATCCCTTAAATGTTTTATCCCAAAACTCCCAAACTTCTCTCACAAACTATATCTAAGTATTATCTGGGAAACTGACACTTGGCATGTGCCAACTAATCTCTGTTACAGTATCAACACACTACTTTCGGAGCAAAGAAAATATGTAAAGGTTTGGTGTGTGAAGGGGATTTCCTGGAGGAAAGTTGTCTGCATCTGCAGAGATACTTATCCTCCTTTCGCTTTGCACTAAGTAGTACTTACTGGTTTTCCACTGTAAATAGAACAATTGCAATACACACTTACTCTTAGCATTTCAGGTTGTAGTCCTGGCTCTTCCAGCATTCCAAGTATAGCTTTTGCTGTATTTCCCAAATGTATGCTCTAATATGTCAAAAAAACACCCAAAACTGTGGGACCTTCTATGACTTTTTCTGGTTCTGCCTATGCTGGTTACCTTCACTGAAGGTGAAATTAAATGGAAGACACATCCCTGTGGCTGTGGAATTATTTTGAAACCCTATTTTCTACATGAGGATCCAATCCTTTTCAGTCTTTTTTCTCTACATGGTTTTAGGCCTACCTATTAGCCTCTCTAACCCTTAGAAGATTTTAGTTAGATTTGGGATACCTCTGAAGTGAGGCAGTAGAGGTCATTCCCTTTGTATTGTCCTGTTATGATATCTCCACTGTATACCTGTAGCCCACATTTATGTCTTGTGGTAGCCCCACATGGACTCCTGCTTACCTCGACCTTTCTCACCTATTGAAAAGTCTCATTGTACTCCACAGGTGTTTTTCTTGGACATTCATCCCAGATTCTGAGTTTGCCAACGACACCAAGCTGTGTGTCTC
>NW_009944292.1:2892-3706 GCF_000696875.1 Nestor notabilis | reverse complement strand
GTGCAGCCCCCAGATGCAGTCCTGGCCCTTGCCATACGCCTCTGGCCAGTTGGGTGACAGCACCACACCGGCTGCGTCCGTCAGCTCCCCGCTGCACACCGCTGCGGGCGCATGATGGGCTCGGCATTGCCATGGGGCACCCACCACAGCACCCACTGCAGCATCCCACCTCCACCACCCACCATTCCTGTTGGCTCCGGCTCCTGCTGCATCCCACAGCTCCAGCGCACACCACAACACATCCATCCTGCATCCGTCATGCTCATCCCCACCTCCAGCACCCACCAAACCCCATCTCCAGCCCCCTTCTTCAATCCCCAGTGCTGGTGCCCACCGCGGCACGCCGGCTCCGTCTCATTCCACTGTGGATCATTGGGATCGACGCACTCGATGATGGTGGAGCCCTGCTCCAGTGTGTACCCCGGGTCGCAGCTGAACTCCACTGTGGTGCCCACGGGGTACCGGGGGTCACTGGCCGTGAAGTTCCCGTACTTTACAAAGGGCTCGTAGCAGTGCCCCTGCTCGAAGGCTGTGGGCACAGGGGCAAAGGTCTGCAGGGGCCAGGTGGGCATGGGGGTGTCTGGGTGCCCCCCTCCACCCCAGCCCCGTACCCTCATAGCGCAGTGCCATGCCCGCAGCGGCCCCGCTGCTGTCGGTGGTGAGCTCCACAAAGAAGTGGCGCCCGGTGCTGAGCAGCCCCTCGATGGGCAGGTACTCCACCTCGTAGGAGTCGTACACCGGCGGTGCCTCCACGTTGTTGCCGTTGCGGATGATGAGGCTGACAAGGCATGGCAGGGGGGGGGGGGGGTGGGGG
>NW_009944292.1:2421-2862 GCF_000696875.1 Nestor notabilis | reverse complement strand
CACCCCCAGCCATGGCCAACAGCACCCATCCTTGAACATGATAAATGGCACCCACCCTTGGGCATGGCCAGTGGTATCTTCTTTGAACACGGCCAACAGCACCTATCCTTGAATGTGTCCAGTGGCCAACACTGCCCACACTTAAGCATGGCCAATGACACCCATCCTTGAACATAGCCAACAGCACCTATACTTGGAATAGGGCAAATTACACCTTCCCTTGAATATGACCGATGATACTCATCTATGGGCATGGCCAACACCACCCATCTTTCAGTATGGCTACTGTCCCCATCCTTGGATATGGCCAACAGCACCCATCCTTGAATACGGCCCTGTGCCCAGTGTGGGGCTGCCCCACAGTTCCCCGGTCCCCACAATCCCCCCCTACCCCAGTGCCAAACCTGTCATCATCCTCTGACAACGAGACCTTCTCGAAGA
>NW_009944292.1:1897-2111 GCF_000696875.1 Nestor notabilis | reverse complement strand
AAGCGGGCGTCCCCTCCAGGGTGCAGGCTGCTCACTGACACCTCCCCGAACGCCGGCCGCGCCGGGAAGGGGCAGCTCAGCACGTAGGCTGGGGGCAGGTGTGGTGTTATGGAGGGGTGGTTGGGGATGGACCCCCCTCAAGACCCTAGCCCACCCCTCACCCAGCATCCTGGGTGCTGCAGGGCTGGGTGACATGGTGTCTATGGCTGTCGGT
>NW_009944292.1:646-1702 GCF_000696875.1 Nestor notabilis | reverse complement strand
GCTAAACCTCCCCTGGAGCAGCTTGAGGCTGTTTCCTCTTGTCCCATCCCTTGTTCCTTGGGAGCAGAGACTGACCCCCACTTCACTCCATCCTCCAAGGTAGTTGTAGAGAGCAATAAGGTCCCCCCTGAGCCTTCTCTTCTCCAAACTAAACCACTAACCCCCCCCCAGGTCCCTCAGCCATTCCTTATCACACTTGTGCTCCAGACCCTTCACCAGCTCCGTTGCCCTTTCTTCATTAGTGATCTTCACCCGCTTAACCAACCATTGACACAGACAAACTCCGCTGCCCACCACCACGCTCTGAATTAGCGTTGCACCAGTGGGAGAGCCCCTGGGAGGTACCAGGGTGGTGGCTGCTGCCCCATACCTTGGTATCGGAAGTGGTAGGAGCTGGGGCTGTGGGGCCGGGGGCTCTGGAAGCGGAGGGTGAGGATGTTGGCGGGGCTGCGGATGACCTGGCCCCGCAGCAGGAAGGACTCATTGGCCAGGAGGGTGGGCTCCAGCCCTCCCATGCTCTCCACCGTCAGCGTCTCCCCCTCTGCCAGGCTGATGTTGTGTACCTATGGGGACACCCAGGCGTCACCACCCTGGTACCTGGCTTGGAGCTGGTCCTTGGGCAGCTTGTCCATGGTCAATAACACATTGGAGCATGTCCATGCAGAGCAGTGCCTTCCAAACACAGTTAACAGCACCATAAATCATCCTGCTCTGCAAAGTGTGAGCCCACCATGGCACAGCCAGGCCCACACTGACAGGCCTGCCAACAGCTCCAGCCCTCCAGAGTGATTTGCTATTAATGATGTTAATTAAGCAGTGGTGTGTGGTGATGGAGGAGCCAGAACTGACTGTGGAGCTGCTGCCTCTGGCTCACTGCTGGCTTTCAGCAAGCCACGGGCAGAGGTGGGGACACATGTCCATGTGCCACTGATGGGAGCAGCACGTGGCCTCAGCACCACCCTCTGGTTCCAGCAGATGGGAATTGGGTTTTCCTGGCTCTGCACAGCAGCATCATTCACAGCTTCTCCATCAGTGTTTCATTAATTAATCCTCCAT